>NW_020954562.1:22966148-22969711 GCF_900497805.2 Vombatus ursinus | reverse complement strand
TCTCTCTCTCTCTCTCTCTCTCTCTCTCTCTCTCTCTCTCTCTCTCTGTCTCTCATTTAGATTCAGCTGAAAGACTGCTTATGTGATCCCAAAATCTAATATTGAAACCCTTTTCAGATTCTGGCTTTGTTAGACAAAATGGGATGATGTAATAGTTTGTTATATTAGATAAATATTCTCAATTTGAAATTGTTTTTCTCTCTCTGTCTCTTTGTCTCTTTCTCTCCCTTTCCTTTTTTTGTTGTTATATTTCTGACAGAATACTTTTTGACAATTATTAGATTATATTTGTAACTTTCATTCTCCTCCATACCTTCAATTCCCTTCATTATGTATGTCCTTTCTTTTCCTCTACAGTTAACAAGGGTCTAGAATTTGTAACCTGTTTCATTTAATGCTATATTCTGGCAATGAGATCAAATTGGGATAGGCATGTCTATGAAAGCCTTAGGCGTGGCAAAATTTAATGCATATGTCTAACAGTCTGAATGTAAAGTGTAAATATAAGAAATGTGCACAGATTCACAAATATTTCCTCATGAATTGGATACCTTGTTTTTTCAAAGAATTGTAATATTCATACCAAACTGTGTGTTCTAACAGAGAGAGTGTTTTAAAGAGTTATTTTTATTCTTATACAATGATTTTAAAGGAACTTTTGGGGAGAAAGTCCTTGTCCTTAAAAGGTACTTTTTAAAAAGACAATATACAGGAAAATGGTATCTGAGAGGCACCGTGCTATCAAGTGTCTAAAACAAATGTATAAAGGATAGGTAATAAGGTAAACTAAAGATTCTAAAGCATGGAGAAAATTTTGACTTCGAGGATCTTGCTAAGATTTGGCAGAATGCTGTCCAGGAATCCAGAATAGTGTAACTATTCCAAAAAAAAGATAGTTGGCAGGGCAACGCAGCTTTATATATCAATTTAACAAAGGACTGACCAAGGAGCCCAGTCCCTATCAGCAAAGTGCATAAAAATGTTGACCACAAAAAAAGTTTGGAGAACTTGCCTCACGGAGAGTAATGACATGAAATGGAAGGGCAGATGTACAAGTTATCTATTGCAACATGAAAAAAAGTTTCAAATCACTAATAATTAAAGAAATACACATTAAAGTAACTCTTAGACTTAACCTCATCCCATCAGACTGGCAAAGTTGATTAAAAAAAGGGAGAATATCAAATATTAGAGGGGCTGTGGGAAAAACAGACATATTGATTCATTGTTGAAGAAGCTGTGATTGGTGATCCAGTCATTCTGAAAAGCAATTTGGAACTTTGCCCAAATTGTTAATAAACTGTGAATATCCAACAATAGTACTACTTAGTCTACTAAAGATCAAAGGAAGAGGTAAAGGTCCTCTCTATGTCTCTCTCTCTCTCTTTCTCTCTCCACATGCATATGTGTGTGTGTGAGACAGAGCTCCTTTTGACAGAAAACTGGAAAGAATTGAAACTGGAAGCTAAGGCTGGGTATTCATCAATTAGGGGATCGGGTTGGCTACATCTTTCCTCAGAGTTCTATCATGAGGATATGTTGTTTCACTAAAAATATTCATTTGAGGTTGGTGATTTCATGAATATTCCTATCTAACCTGTGGACACACACACACACACACACACACACACACACACACAAGAAAACAAAACACAAAATTATAATTATCTTTCGTAGCATTAAACAGTTATTTTGAGACTGAGATTTGAAGCTATGTCTGGATGCCAGGCAAAACATTCTATTCACTACACTTCATATATACCAGGCTTTTGCTTGTTGTATCTATATATATGTGTAAGGTGATAAATGTGGCTAAGCTAGTAAAAGGGACAATGACCTAGTCCTGTAGTGCCTTTTTGCCTTTCAGCCTTTTCCCTTGCTACTCATCTTCACGGAGGACAGAAGAAACCTGGAGTTGAAAAAAAAAAAAAACTGGGGAAAACAAACCTCATAGCCAAGCTTCCAAGCTACTTTGTAGTTAGACCAGCAGCTACTGAGAAGTTCCTATCAGGACATTTATTGAATTCTCACCTTGAACTAAAGTAGGATATCCAATAGAGACCCCAATCCCTGAGACCAGGATGTTGAGTGCAAGGATGAGATAGACTTGAACATTCTTTATTTAAATTTAAAGATATCTCTGCTCTCTGTCTCTGTCTGTCTCTCTCTCTCCATACATATACATATATATGAAATAAAATAATCTTTTCTAAATACACAGTATAATTTTTTAAAATGCACATGAAACTGCAAATCTTTCATGTGAAACTTGCTATTCCTTTTAATAATAAAGTTATACATTTTCTTTTACTTTTTTTCTTCCCTCTCTCACCCTAGAGATGACTACCATCAGACTCAAATGTGTAAATATGTATATATGTGTGGTGTGTGCATATATATATATGTAAAATCATTCTACACATACTTCTATTTAGCAGTTCTTTCTCAGTGTAGGTAGGGTCTTCCTTCATGTGTCCTTTGTAGTTAATTTGGGTATTTATAACAGTCAAAATGATTTAGTTGTTCAACATTGTTCTTAAAACAATATTGCTGTTATAGTATACAATGCTCTGTTCATTCTACTCATTTCGTTGTTCATTATTTCATGTAAGTCTACCCATGTTTTTGTAAGATCATCAAGCTCATCATTCCTTATAACATAGTAGTATTCCATTATAATCATATACCACAACTTGTTTAGTTCTTTCATATTCACAAAATCCTGGTGCTTAAGGTTGAGAATATTCTGTTGGAAATGAGAATGGTCAAGATTCTAAAGGAAATAAGACAATAAGATATTTTTGGAAAGGGAAAATAATTGAGAAAATTATTTTTGTTTATTAGTTTTACCTGTGATTTTTGTTTTTACATCACATTCATTTCTGAATATATCCTTCTTCCTGCCCCTTCCTATCCTTCTCTTGTAATAAAATTTTTTAAATTAAGTTTTGTTTTTATTAATTATAAATAATTTTTTCTCTAGAAACCTCCTATATTAAAAAAAGAAAAAAAAACTAAATTACGTAATCAATATTAACAACGAAACAGAGCAAATTCCCTTATTCACTATGTCCAAAAATGTATAACATTCTGCATATTTAGTCAATTGTTTATCTGTCAGGAAGGAGATAGCATTCTTCTCCATTGGCATGCCTAGATTCAAGGTTGGTCATTGTGTTCCTCAGAGTTCCTCAGTCTTTCAAAATTGTTTGTCTCTACAATATTGATGTTCCTGTATAGTTGTTCTTTTTATTGTGATCATTTCACTTTCCATAAAGTCTTCCCAGTTTCTCTGAATCTCTTTGTTCAATTTTTAGAGAATAATAACATCCCATTATGTAGTGTACTGAAGTTAATAAATCTTGATGCTTGATTTAAGTGTTAATACCTTAAAATTTCACTAAGACTTTTGAAACACCCTTTATTCATATATAATTTATTCAAAGGTTCCCTAATTGACAGATATCCCCCCTTAGCTTCCAGTTCCAGTTCTTTTCAGTTTTCTACCAAAAGGAGCTCTCTCTCTCTCTCTCTCTCTCTCTCTCTCTCTCTCTCTCTCTCTC
>NW_020954562.1:22932374-22966138 GCF_900497805.2 Vombatus ursinus | reverse complement strand
CTCTCTCTCTCTCTCTCTCTCTCTCTCTCTCTCTCTCTCTCTCTCTCACACACACACACACAAACACACACACACACATGCATGAAGGTGGGAAGAGAGAGAGACAGAGACAGAGACAGAGAAAGAGACAGAGAGAGACAGAGAGAAGAGGGAGAGAGAGAACCTTTGGATCTTTAGTAGACAAAGTAGTGCTATTGTTGGGTATTCACAGTTTATTAACATTTTGGGCAAAGTTCCAAACTGCTTTTCAGAATGACTGTATTACCAGTCACAGCTTCTTCAACAATGAATCAATGTCTGGTTTTTTTTTTCCCACAAACCCTCTAACATTTGATACTTTCCTTTTTTTTTTAAATCAACTTTGCCAATCTGATGGGATGAGATTAAGTCTAAGAGTTACTTTAATGTGTATTTCTTTAATTATTACTGATTTGAACCTTTTTTTTCATATGACAATATATAACTTATACATCTGCCCTCAGGAGCTGCCTCTTCATATAACTTTATAATGTATCAATTGGGTAATACTTCTTATATTTACAAACTTGAATATGTTCCTTATGTATCATAGAAATAAGGCCAATTTCAAACATATTATATGAAGTTGTTGTTAGTTTTTTTCCCCCACAATAACCCATTTCTTAGCTACATTGGATTTGTTGGTACAGTTTTTTTAATTAAAAATGTAATTAATTTTAGTTGATTCTAGAAATCTCTATACCATCATATGAACAAAAATTAATCATTTCATGTTTTCTGAGAATATTCTAATACCCTCAATTTTTTCCTTGTCTTATTGTTATTACTAGCATTTCTAGCATATAATGAAAAGGCAATGGTGACAATATGACTTTAAGGATTTTTAATGGTTTGTTGCATCAAGAATGTGGGTCATAGAATTCTAGACTTGGAACCGAAGGAGACCTTGGAAGCTAGCTAGTATAACTTTCCTCTTTTTATAGAGGGCTATAAATTTTAAGTGATTTGCCCAAATCACAAAGGCAGTAAATGATAGAGCCAAAGTTTTAAACCAGGACCTCTGATTCCAAAACTGGCATTATGAAACCAACAAAAATGATTGCCATATATATTGTTACATAACAAGTACATTAGAGACTTAGAAAAAAAAATTGGAGGAGGAGGGTATGGTGAAATGTGTATCATTGACCTAGAAGAATCAGGGAAGGTATTTTGGAGGTGCTAACTTCAGAGGTTAGCTTAGATATGTAAGAATTCCCCTTTGATAAGGGGATGGGAGGATATTCTTGGGATAGATAACAGCTTGAATAAAGGCACAAAAGAATTAAAACACTGTCTATGCCAAATGGACTGGAGCATAGCATTTGTGGAGGTGAGTAATATGGAACAAAGCAAGAAAGAAAGAGTGTTGTTACTCTGTGGAGGCCCCCTAACTGGCAGGCAAAAGAGTTTAAACTTTGTTCTATAAAAGTAACCCTCCTCTCATATTTAATACTTATCAACCTGTTTATCATCTATGCATCACTTATCTAGCTGATTCTATCATATATCTATCAGTCTATTCACAGCCAATGCTTGGCTTAATGACTGGAGCCTCTGGCTGATTTCTCTCATCCTAGGTATTCAGTTATTTTTAAAGTTCTCATTTTGAATTTATTTGGTTTGTGGGTTATTTCATTTTGTTTTCTCTACAACACTCCTTGCATAAGTATCGTTTTTTAAATTGTAGCTTCACTGATACAAAACTATTAAAATATTTTTTATCTAATAAGAGATCCTAGAACAGGGAACAAAGTACCTTCACCCCAACTTGGAGAACAATTCCTCAACAAAATATTAAAAAGGAATAAATGTTTAGGGTAGATTTTTTTTAGAGATGCAAGAGCCATTAAGGTATCATTTAGTCCAACTCTATCACTTTACAGATAAGAAAAGTGGTGATGAACAGGGCTAAGGAGCTTGTTCAAGTTCAGCTAGGTGATCACAAGCAGAAGTGGGACTCCAATACAGTTCCTTTAACTTATACTGCCACCTTTTAAAATTATTTTAAACATTATAATAAGGGAAGAATTCTGTGTGACAATTCTCTTCTTGTTTCTATAATTGACAATTACAATGGGTTTTGTCATGTTTAATTTCCTGTTCTCTGTCCTCCTTGTAAGAGAGAGGTTTGGTTATGTGTTGTTCTGTACTATTGAAAAGAGCCTTTGACACAGTTTGATCACCTATGTTGTACTTTGAGAATTGTCACCATTTCTTTGCACTATAAGCTTAATGTCCTTTTCTGGAAGAGGGCAGGGGGCCAGGGTAAGGAAGAAAGTGGAGTGGATGGGGAGTATTAAATGACAGTTGTCTTCTCCAACCAGCCAAACTGCAATTTAGCTTTCTATTAATAAAGGCTGTGCCATGAATAGATAGTTTTTGTGTATCAGTGAAGGTCTGAAAAGGCAAAGTTTTATCAAAAATGTAGTTGTCACTCCAGTGACCAGAGATAGATTTATTATTAAGCAAGAATGTGGCAAGTCACAAAAGGCCCACAAGCTTCCTTTTCAAAGTGTTCTGCATGTTTCTGGTCCCACAGGGGCATGTTCCTTCATCTTTTTTTTTTAATAATAAATCTATTTATTCATTTTTAGTTTTCAACATTCACTTCCATAAGATTTTGAGTTCCAAATTTTCTCCCCATCTCTCCCCTTCCCCACCCAAAGATAGAATGTAAATTGATACAGGATCAACATACACATTCATATTAAACCTGTTTTCACATTAGTCATATTGTAAAGAAAAATTAGAACCAATGAGAGAAACAACAAGAAAGAAGAAACAGAGAGAAAGAGAAAGAGAGAGAGACAGTGCGCAAATAATATGCTTCAATCTGTATTCAGACTCCATAGTTCTTTTCCTGGATGTGGACAGCATTTTCTATCATGAGTCTTTTAGAGTTGTCTTAGATTCTTGTATTGCTAAGAAGAGATAAGTCTATCAAAGTTATCACATAATGTGGTTGTTACTATGTACAATGTTTTCCTGGTTTTGCTCATTTCACTCAGCATCAGTTCATATAAGTCATTCCAGGTTTTTCTGAGGTCTGCCTGCTCATCATTTTTTACAGCACAGTAGTATTACATTACATTCATATACCACAACTTATTCAGCCATTCCCCAACTGATGGGTGTCCCCTCAATTTCCAATTCTTTGCCACCACAAAAAGAGATGCTAAAATATTTTTGGACATGTGGGTCCTTTTCCCATTTTTTTGATCCCTTTGGGATAAGGACCTAGAAGTGCTATTGCTGGGTCAAAGGATATGGACAGTTTTATAGCCCATTGGGCATAATTCCAAATTGCTCTCCAGAATGATTGAATCAGTTCACAACTCCTCCAACAATGCATTAAGTCAATTTTCCCACATCTTCTCCAACATTTATCATTGTCCTGTTTTGTCACGTTAGCCAATCTGATAGGTGAGATGTGGTACCTCAGAGTTGTTTTGATTTTCGTTTCTCTAATAAATAGTGATTTAGAGCATTTTTTCATATGACTATAGATAGCTTTAATTTCTTCCTCTGAAAACTGCCTGTTCATATCCTTTGACTGTATATCAATTGGGAAATGACCATGTTCCTTCATCATAACAGCATTGATCTAGAAGCAACCAGAGAAGTCATCCAGTCTGACTTCCTCATTTTACGGATAAGGAAACTAAGGAAAATTGAGATGAGCTAACTTGACCAGGTTGTTGTTATTATTTGTCCTTTATTCTTTAAGAGAACCATGACAGGAAGGTGATGCCATGACTTGCAAGTAAATTGGATTTAAATGAGGGAAGGCTATGCAAAGTCTCCACCCTCATTTTCTCCTCCAGAGCCAACTGGGCCCAGTGGTAAATATAGATCAGGAAGACTGGAGATGGCCCCAGATGTAGTGAGAGACCTTGGCCTTTTTAAGCTAAAGTCTTTCCCAGGTCTCAGTTTAACAGAGCCCATTCAATGATTAAGGCTAGGTAAGAAATTAGTGACTTGACCAGTGTCACACAGAGTGTCAGTGATGGGAATTTAAACTAGATCTTTCTAATCCAGAGCCACTGCTTTCCACTATACCATGCTTCCCTGTTTCATGCAGGTGTTTCAGCAAACACAAGGATTTAGACATAAATAACTGTTGCCATTTGGAAGTAACAAACTGTCTTTTAAATTTATTTTTTTTGTTTGTTTCAGTAATATGGAATGCCTGAAAGTGACTTTGTTACCCACTATGAGCAAGTGAATTGGGCAGTGGTATTCTCTGAAAATAAAAGTTGTTATTGTTGTTTATTGAGTTTTGTATTTTCTTTTTCTTCTTCTTCTTCTTCTTTCTCTTCAGTTGCTGTTGTACTCCTTCCTTTGAAACAAATTGCATTGCCTTACTACTGATCCTTCTGGATCTCTTTTGGCGCAGTTTTGACAACCCCCTCCTTGACAGTCTTCCTTTGGTTTCTTAAATCCTGTGCTTTTCATATTCTTCTTCTTCTAAAACCTCTTTGTTGTTTCTATCCTTTCCTTTGTTCCATTCATCCTGCCCTCCCCCCCTCTCTCCTTCCTTCCTTCCTTCTTTTCTTCCTTCCTTCCTTCTTTTCTTATCTGCCTTCCTGCCTGTCAGATTGATTCCATTCTGATTGCATCTATTACCTTTGAACTACACAATGGTCAGGATTTGAAAAATGTTTAAAATAAGAGAATCTATCTGTTTTCATAAACTGAAGAGAGTCAGTAATCCTAATAGAACTGTTCAATGGATTAAGGCACTAACTGAACTTGGAGCAACAAATTTTGAGTCTGAGTCCATTTTTGACACTTATTATTGGAATGACTGCAAGTAAGTCTCTAAACATTTTTCTCAACTACAAAATATAGATAATATTCTTTAACAGAATAGAATTGCTATGGCTAACTAATTTCACAATCTTTACAGACCTATATAAATGTGAGACATGTAGATACACAAATATAGGTATATCTATATTACATTAAGAGTTTTATGAAACTTCAATTGACATAAAATCATAAGTATAGTAATAGTAGTAGTAATTGTTGTTGTTGTAGCAGCAGTAGTAGTAGGGGTGGTGATGGTGGTGGTGGTGTAGTTTTAGTAATACCTTCTTTGGAGATTGCTCCTTTCCAATGGCTGTTTTTCTACTATATTCTTAAAATCACATCATTCATAATCCATCCTTCACATACAGTTGCCAAATTTATATTCTTAAAATACAGATGTGACTGTCTCACTGTCGTATTAAAAAATCTTTAGTGATTCACTGCTACTTCTAGGGCAAAATACAAGATCTTTATTCTGACATTTAAGGCCCTCCATAATTTTTCATTCACCTATGTTCCCAGTCTTATTTCACATTATCTCCCTTCATGCATTCTCCACTCTACTCAAATTGACCTGCTAGCTGTTTGTTTTCCATGGCATTCCATCTCCCACCCCCTATGCCCTTGCGCAAATGGCTACCCACACATAGAATGGTATCCTTGCTCACCTATACTTTGAGTAAATTTATTTCCTTCCTAGTACAAACCAGGCACAATTTCTGTCATCAGTACTCTTGAGGGTTATTATTAGTACTCTCCCCTCTTAAAACACATTAACACACACAGAGTTTTATAGTTACTTTTTTTTCTCTTTTTTCTACATTGTCATTTCTGGAAGCACCATGTACCTCTGTAACACTTCCATCGCAGCAAACATTTACACACACACACACACACACACACGTGTGCCAACACCACTACCACCACCACTTTAAAAAAAAAGCACACAAATAAACAAAATGGATATATTGACTATGTATCTGACAATATATTCAATAGTCCAAACCCACAGTCCCTCCCCTTACCTGTTAAAGGAAAGAGGTACATTTCCTTATCTCTTCTTACGGCCAAGAATGGTCATTGTAAATAGATACCATTTAGTGTCATTTCATTATTATCTTTTGACAACATTGCTGTCATAAACATTATTGTTGTTGTTGTGTGTGTATGTGCATTACTTCCCTGGTTCTCCTGCATAGATTCTACTGTGCGTCAGATTATAGTAGTGTTATCCCTGACACACCTTGAATTCCTCACCTGTCTTTTCTTATGATATAACATTATATCACATTCACATAACACAATTTGTCTAGCTGTTATATGATGAACAACTCCCACATCTCAATCCAGTTTTTTTTGCTACCATAGAAAGTGCTATTGTGAATATTTTGGTAGATACAGGATCTTTATTATTGTTTTTGACTGCCTTAGGGTATATACTCAACAATGGGCTCTCTCAATCAAAGGATATGAACAGTTTATTCACATGATTTTTTTTTCCAGAATGGTGGTATCAATTGGCATCTCCACCAAAAGTATTTCTATCTTCTAGCAGTTCTCCAGACTTAGCTATCATGTGTCAGCCCATTCTTGACTTTGGTCTTTTTATCCCATTGGTGAATTTTTCCTGGAATCTCCATTTTTTCTGGAGATCCCAAATCAGTCATCCTTCACTTTCCAGAACACATCCATCATGCATCAATTTAATACCTCCTTCCACGATGTCCTTTTTCAGCTCCCCTTTCATATGTTGTTTTCCCTCATTTGGAACAAAACTTTTTGCTTACATTTGTTTCCCCAACACTTAGGCCAGTGCCTGCCACATTATTGTTGTTGTTCAGTCATTTCAGTCATGTCTGACTCACTGACCCAATTTTGTAGTTTTCTTGGCAAAGATACTAGGGTGGTTTGCTATTTCCTTCTCCAGCTCATTTTACAGATGAGGAAAGTGAGTCAAACAGGGTTAAGGGATTTGCCCAGACTCACACAGTTAGTAAGTGTCTGAAGCCAGTTTTGAATTCAAGAAGATGAGTCTTCCTGATTCCAAGCCCTACTATCTACTATCTATCTACTGCACTATCTAGCAACCCTATGGTAAGCACTTAATAAATGTTGGCTTATGTTAACTAATTCTCTTTTTCTATAACCTTTACAAATTTCTTATACATAATAGTAAATTGTAAAGTTGTTTTACTTTGCCTCTCTTTATTATTATTGTTATTAATTATTTGAAGCAATCATACTATGGTTGTTAATATGTTACTCTTGCCTCTTTAAATTATTTTGTATACCACCAGTCAAATACATCCTATTTGAGGAAAGGTAATGTTTCATTCTTATTGTGGTATTCCTAGTGCCTAGAATACTGCTTTGTCTAGAGTAGGCATTTAATATGGAATTGAAGTGAAGTGAAAACCTACATGCTATTTTGGTTGAACCAATATAATTTATGCCTGACCACCACAGTCCTGCAAAAGTAAGAATTTCTTCAGAATTGATGGTCAGACTTATTTGTAACACCTATTATTCTATGAAGTTGGCATATAATACAACTATACCAGGAGAGCAATTATATTAGAACTCAGTGAAAGAAACCTCTCCCAAACCCCATGCTTTTTGGAACTCAAAATGAATTATTCTATTCAGCAGTGAAAGGCAAATCCCTGTAATGAAATCCTTTTTTTAATCATGGTGGCTACCCAATTCACCAAAGAACCAGTAATGCTGCTATCAAATACTCTCTCTTCTCTGAAAAGTTACTGTAATTTTAAGGTACAACTATCTGCAGAAACCTGGATAGCAATATGTAATATTCTTTTTCGGAATAACTATATGATCTAAACTCTCTCAATCTTTAATTTCTTTTAAAAAAGTATTGGGAAAGCCTTATTTACCAAACATAGGAAAGTAAGGGACTGGAACTATGTTTTCCCTAGGGAGAATAAAAAAAAAGTTTACATTTATATAGCAGTTTCTGGTTATAGAACATAGAAATTACTTAACTTTGTCTCACAATAGCTCAGAAAGTTAAAATTTAAAATTAAATAAGTAATCTGAATTTTAGAAAAGCAATGCCATTAAAATAAGTCATCCTAAGGGGTCCATGACCAGACGCTCTCCTGGGAGTATGTGTGTTTTAAAAGAGGATGCTGGTTAACCAGAATTAATTTCTTGTCTTGTAATAGGAGAGGTTTCAGGTGAAAACCTTCTTTGTCAAGCTATGAAATGGAGGTGTGGGTAGAATTACAATGGGCAATTATAGACTATTTTGAAGTGATACAGGGCTTAGAACTGACAGGTCCAGGTGGCTGCTGTCATAACCCAGAAGTTGTTAACTTTTTTGTGTGTCAAGGACCCCTTCTCAGTATAATGTTTCTAAATGCATAAAACACAATACATAGAATTACAAATTATATTTCAATTCTATTAAAATAAAGCTCTTCTCAACCTGAATTAAAGAGAAGACAACCAATATAGCAAAAATTATGGTCTTTAGTGGGGGCAAGGGAGTTACAACTGGGGTACCATGTAGCAAGTTCTGGGGAGCCTAAGCAGGGGGCTGGGAATGGGGTTATTATAAAGTACTAGGGCACAAGTTTAGAGGTATAATTCTCAGAATGGCCAGGCTGCAGGTGCAAGGGGAGGGGACATTCCAGGGTTTGACAAGGTAGGCTGTTTTGCATAACAACTGAAAGTCCATAAAGACAGCTTGAGACTCTCAGGAGGGCACAGTTGTTGTTTTTGTTAAGTCGTATTCTATTCTTTGTGATCCCATTTGGGATTTTCTTGGCAAAGATACTGGAGAGGTTTGCCATTTCCTTCTCTCATGTTATAGATAAACTGAGGCAAACAGGGTTAAGGGTCTTGCCCAGTGACACATAACTAGTAATTCTCTTGTTAGGGTGAATGTCTCATGGTCTCATGAGAGCTCTGTTGAGGGAACTTTCCCATGGGAGTTCTAGCTTCTATCAGTAGAAGCTGAGGGTCACAGCATAGTTGCATGGCAAAAATAAGGAAGTCTCCCAGGACCTCTCCTTTGCTAACATGCAGCTTCCACAGTTGGTTTGGCTTTCCTCTCAATGGGAGATGAGTCCTGACATGAGCTCCAGCAGACCTGATGATTGGCTATCACAGGGGGATCACACTTTGAACATGCATCACTAGGGCCATAAAAGACAGCTAACTGCACTCAATAAACGGAGCTTTTGCCACCTTGCTGTCTCCCGCCTCATCCATGCGTCTCCGGGTTACAGAGCATTGAGCTGGTCTCATGCTCATCACTGCAGCGGCTGCGTCAACTGGCGCCCAACGTGGTGCAGATTTGATGACAGGCCTGACAGATACCCCACGAGCGGAGTCTAAAAACTCCATGAATAGCACGTCAGCAAGCTTCGAGCTTTCAGCCCGACGGAATCGGGTCTCCAAGATGTTTCCCGTCCTTGAGGGGCGGAGAAGGTAAAGGTTTCGTTTTACATAATGGGGCAAAATATAGGCCTTCTCCTTCCCACAGATGAGGAGAATTAAGCCAGAGCTTTATATAAGGTAGCAAAGAATGAGGGAATAACGATACACTTAAAAGATCTTAGAAAATTTGTGAGGTTGGCTTTTCAGGTATCCCCCTAGCTCCCAGAACAGGGTTGCTTTGAGCCAGGGAGATGGAAGATTTTTGGGGAGCAGCTAACCTTGTATGATGGTACTTGCCCTGGAAAAGTTAGGCTCTTAGACTATACCATTTACAATCTTGTAAAACAAGCTCTGACGAATCAAAAGCAAACAGAAGTCAGGAATTTTCCAGTCTGTACTCAGACAGGTTCCTCCCTCCCCTCTCCCTCTGCAAGCAGACCTTGCTCTCCTAAACTAAGAGAAGGTCCCGCAGACCTCCCTCCCTGGCCACCCCCAGGACACTATTCAAACTTGCATCCCAACTTGGGGGAGTTAGGAGACACTTTAAAAAACTTGCTAATTACCCCTCCCGGGAAACGAGGATTGCGGGAGCAGGATAGTGAGGAATTTCCACCGACAACTCCCCCTGCAAGAGCAGATAAGAGATTCTTTGCTGCACCACAAACTTTGGGAAGTGGGCGTGGCCACCTTGGCCCACACACAACAACTTCTAGCAGTGAGGAATCACCATTACAAAAGGGCATCAGAGAAGCAAAAGAAAAGGGTGAGGATGTTAGTGAATGGGATATTGGCCTCTATCCTGTCATGGAAGAACCTGATCCTTTTAACCTAGGACAGGTAAGGAGGAGGCATGAAAGTATTCCTTTTAAAACCTTACTGCAACTAAAACAACCAGTTGCCCAATATGGACCTACTTCACCTTTTGTAATGTATCAATTAGAGGTTATCGCTAACTCTATTTTGTGTCCAAATGATTGGAAAGCAATAGCCCGTGCAGTTCTGACACCTGGAGCTGCTGTCTTTTGGATGGCTGAATTTATAGATCAGTGCCATATTGGTTTCATACCAATTGGCACCTGGACCCCAAGGAAAAGCACTCTTCTAACAGATGAGTGGCACAGGGAATTTTGCTACTACTGCCCAACAGCTAGGATATGCTGAGGAGGGCTATCATAGAATTGCAGTACAAGCTAGAAAAGCTTGGTCTAGGATACCAGAAAAGGGGTAGGCAAAGGAGTCTATGACCACTGCCTGGCAGAAACCTACTGAGACATTTGTTGATTTTGTGGCTAGAATTCAAGAACTAGTCGCATGAACAATGGAAGAAGTAGAAGGGGCTGAAATAGTCATAAAATCACTACTTAGAGAAAACTGCAATGAAGACTGTAAGAAAGCCATGCTAGGTTTGCCTAGGGAAGCGACCTTACAGGAAATGATAAGGAGATGTGAAAAGGTAGGAACTCAGTGTTTTCACTTTGAGTTAATGAATCAATTTTTAGCAGAGCATAAGTCAGGGAAAAAAACAGGGAAAACATGCTATCAATGTGGGAGAGAAGGGCACTTTAAGAAAGACTGCAAGTCAAACAAAAGACGCCCTGCCATGCTCTGTCCAAAATGTAAAAAGCTAGGGCATTGGGCTTCTGAATGCAAGTCAGGAAAAGGGCTCAGGGGCTCTGTGGGAGCCCCAAATACTCGTCCCATAGGGATGACAGTACAAGAATCAAACCCTCTCACAAACGAATGGGGAAAGAAGTACATGACTCTAGCTGCCCAAGAAAAACAATTCGAGTATTGAAACTGAGAAGCTTAGATAATTTTAAACTGCCACCCCATGCTGTCTGTAACGTCCCACTCATGGACCAACAGGAATTGGGGCCAGAATTTTCCTTAATTACCATATCACCCCCAGATCAGCACTACTCATATGCAGTTCCAGTAATTCAAATGTATAAAGGCTCCCTCCCTCACCTCACCTTGATTAACACTAACAATGATGATACCTATATTGAAAGGGGGCAGTGCATGGCTCAAGCCATCACTATCACTGCAGAATTCCACATAGAAGATCCTACCACAATAAAAGGCCCACAGACAGGCTGGAGGTCAGGAGCATTTTTTACACAAGCTGTCTCTATGGACCGTCCCCTATGTACTATAAGTGTAGAAAACCAGAAATTTACAGGGTTAATTGATACTGGGGCTGATAAATCAGTATTCCCTGCAGACCTACTAGAGCCTTTAAGGATCAAATATAAAAGAGCCTATTTAGTGCACTATATGGATGATATTCTTTGTAGTCATGCCAATTTAGAAGTCCTTGAGCAGATACTCCAAGAAACAGTATCTATTTTGACAAACAAAGGGCTTCAGATAGCACCAGAGAAAGTGCAAAAACAACCTCCCTTTCACTATCTGGGATTTCAGCTTGACTTGGAGGAAGTCTCTTTACAACCTCCTCAGCTTAGACAAGACAAGGTACAAACTTTAAATGATTTCCAAAAATCGATAGGAGATATTCAATGGATACGACCAAAGATAGGCATTACTAATGAGGAGATGCAACCCTTATATTCTATCTTGAAAGGGGATCCTCGCTTAAATTCTCCTAGAAAATGGACCCCTGAGGCTGAACAAAGCTTAAAACAAATCATTAGGAAGTTAGGAAATCACACCCATCGGGTATCTCCACAGAAGGAGATTGAAGCCACATTGATAATGGCTCAGCAACATCCACACATTATACTTCACCAAGAAGAAAAGATTATAAAATGGTTATACAGCAAAACCAGTAATAAAAGGGTTTTAACTAGTTATCTAGAAGAAGCCTCTATGTTGGCTAAAAAGGCACTTCTTCGCATTTTATATCTTAGTGGACAGAAAGGCACTTTGTGGGTCCCTGTTACAAAAGAAAGACGAGACCCTTTTATATTGTGATGAACATTGGACTGTGTTATTGAATCTAGGTAATATTCAAGCAGGACAAAAATACTCCTTTGCAAAATGGTTTAATAACTGGCAATGGATATTTCCCAAGATTGTCAGGAATACACTTGTTGATTGCTATAATGTCTATACTGATGCTACTAAAGAAAAGAAAGCTGCTATATATTGTCCTGACTTAGACATTCATACAGTTATCCAGACTCCATTCACTTCCACTCAAAAGAATGAGCTATATGCTCTTCTACATGCTTGCAGAATACCTCAACCTATTAACATTATTACAGATAGTCATTATGCTGCTGGTGTGCTTTCTCACATCAAAACAGCATATATTAAACCTGAAGGCTCACCAATAACAGAATTGTTTTATGAACTTCAGTCATGCATCAGATCAAGACAACATCCTCTGTATGTAATGCATGTAAGATCCCATACAGATGGATTAGGTCCCATATTTTCAGGGAATAATATTGTGGATTCTATGCTTATAGGCAATTGTCAAGAAGCACAAGAAGGACATGGTAAGTATCATATGTCAGCCAGGTCTCTACGTCGCCTTTATGGCATAACCAAAGAACAAGCCAGAGATATAGTGAAAAGGTGCACTCAATGTGTCCCTTTCAATTCACCATCACTTTGCTCTGGTATCAATCCTAGAGGACTTTTTCCTAATTCTCTATGGCAAATGGATGTCACACATATTCCACCATTGGGGAAACATAAATTCCTCCATGTTACCGTGGATACATTTTCAGGATTTTGTATAGCTGCTCCTCAAACAGGAGAAACTGTTAGACATGTTATTAATCACCTTTATCATGCTTTTGCTATAATTGGCCCACCATGTGCTATAAAAACTGACAATGGGCCTGCTTATACTGCCAAACAATTACAAGCCTTTTTTCTAGAGTTTGGCATACAGCATATATGTGGTATTCATTATAACCCAACTGGTCAAGCCATTGTTGAACGAATGAATCAAACCATTAAAACTTTCTTTCAAAAACAAAAAGGGGGAGCTGAACGGTTATCCCCTCAAAGACAGATTAATAAAATCTTGTATACTATAAATTATTTGAAATTTGATGGTAATGACCTTACCCCTGCTATGAAATTCTTTTTACCTCACAATTCACCTACCTTGACTCATGATGGCCCAACAATATACACAGATAAAAAGAAATTGGTCCTGTGAAAAAATCCCAATAATGAATGGGTAGGATCTTTCAGGGTACTAACCTGGGGACCAGGGTATGCTTGTATCTCAACAGGTGAAGGAGCTAAGTGGGTGCCAACAAAAACTCTCAAGATTGTCCCTACTTGGGAGACACCCCAGGAAGAAAAGGAAGAGACCCAGCAAAAGAAAGAGGAATGAGTTTGACCTCCCCACACAAACTAATGCGACTTCATCGTCAGTAAAATACAACTTTACAGGACTGTCCACGCGGCAGCCGCTTTGTTGGTCCCTCACCAACAACGTGGAGGGCTGCATACAACTGCAGAACGTCACCCTTGCCATGAACATTCCCGGCATGGGGCCACACCATATTTACCTACTCGGTGGACAGGGGATGCCCTGCTCCAATGCCACCTCCCTGCGCGTGGGGGGTCTGGACAAATGTAAGGTGAACAGTGTCTCTGGTTCTGGCTGGCCTCATGTGGAGACTTGTGTAGCTGGACACCGCCTTTGCATGAACTTAAGTGGAACTGTTGTTCAATCATGGCATGATACTTACACATGACAATTTTACTTACAACTGGACAGTAATCAGAAACCACTTGAATGGTCTATTCTTAAACAATATGATAGAATCTGACATTGAAACTTTATATAGCTTAGCCTCTGAAATACAAAAGGCTTCTGAACAGGACTTGGATCCTGACAAAACAGCAGAGAAAATCATACATTGGTTTGATGATGCCTCCAATTGGTGGGGGTCATTTGAGTATTGGATTATATTGATTGTTGTAGTGTGCTTACTTTTATGCTGCTTGCCTATTATAGCCGGATGCCTCTTGAAAGTAATGATCTCCACGTTCAAAAATGTTATGTCTCAGATACAAGTGCTGAAGGACACACACCCACAATGATGCCTTCTTTAAAACAAAAAGGGGGAATTGTTAGGGTGAATGTCTCACAGTCTCGTGAGAGCTCTGTTGAGGCAACTTTCCCATGGGAGTTCTAGCTTCCATCAGTAGAATCTGAGGGTCACAGCATAGTTGCGTGGCAAAAATAAGGAAGTCTCCCAGGACCTCTCCTTTGCTGACATGAAGCTCCCACAGTGGTTTGGCTCTCCTCTCAATGGGAGATGAGTCCTGACACGAGCTCCAGCAGACCTGATGATTGGCTATCACAGGGGGATCATGCTTTGAACATGCATCACTAGGGCCATAAAAGACAGCTAACTGCACTCAATAAATGGAGCTTCTGCCACCTTGCTGTCTCCCGCCTCATCCATGCGTCTCTGGGTTACAGAGCATTGAGCTGGTCTCATGCTCATCACTGCAGCAACCACGTCATTCTCTGAGGCTAGATTTGAACCCACAAAGGTAAGTCTTCCTGATTCCAAGCCTTATTCTCTATCCACTGTGCCACCAAATGTCATGGGAAAAGTTAAATATTTATGAAATAGTCGGAGGCTGGGACTGGTCAACCTCATGCAATTCATGGGTCTGGGAACTGTGACAAGATCAGCTTCAGTCAGCTTTAGTCAGCTCATAGTTAGCTATGTTTGACAGCGTATATTCCCATTTAAGTTTGTAAGAAAGTTCGTGAGAGTTCTTAAAACTATGCATGCACGCTAAGGGTCCATGGACCTTAGTTTAAGACACCCTGTCTTAAGCAAAAACCAAAATGCTAGATTTGCTAAACGCTGAGCTGAAGACCCCAGATAAGCAGTAATATATACAAAGAAATAGATCAAAACCACCTATGTAAGTAAATGCATGGTGCAGTATGAGCAGATGAAGACTGAGGTTCTGGAATCAGAAATTTGACACAGGGGAGCTGTCAAGTATTAACATGGATAGGAATAAGTTTAACTTACTGTTCTTTGTTACTCTGTGGGTGGCAGGGATGGTGCTTGTGGTGAGAATGTCTTCCTATAGTTAGAGTTATAGATTTAAAATTAGAAGAGACCTTAGAGAGATCATCTGGATTAACCAGGACAGCTCCTGTCTCACACTTACTCACTGGCAATATTGCAGAATCAGCACAATGGTGGACACTAGTCTAGTCCTTGGAAGAATGACTGGTTTGGAGGCTTTGGTGGATGTGCAGAATTCTGAGGACATAATTTTTTTGTTCAGCTCCATGCCATGATGAAGACTCAGAATAGAAATTTAATAAATAATGTTAAGGTCTCTAAGTTAGAAATAAAAACTGAACTTCATACTGGTTCTTTCCTTTTTGAAGTTACCACAACCTTCTTTGGGCTTACTTCCCATTGATCTAATTCCTTTCTTAATCTGGCTTCTATTAATACTGGTTTGATGATGTTCTCACATCAGTTTACTGTGAGAGCTCCTTCCTCCTCCCCATTCAATTTCCTTTCCTTAATGTTTATACTCCTTTTTTTTTCTTTCAAATTTGGCTCTATCAATGACCACCTCTTTCTTCCTGCAACTCTTTTTTTCTTTGGTTTCCATTATATTTTACTTTCCTTAGTTCCCTTCCTAAACCATTCTTCTAACCTTTTATTTTTTTGGCTGCTCTTTCAACTTTTAACCCTAGTATTTCATAGTCTAGCCTTGCTTCTAGATTTCACTTATTGAATAACTAATATGCAAATCAAAATCTGATTAGATTTTAAAATGAACTTCTGATGAAGATGTTGTCTCCAATGTAGTGCACACTAGGGTGTGAACTTCAATCATTGTTTAAAACACACACACACACACACACACACACACACAGAAAAGTCTTTGAGTCTTGAAAGTCTCATAAATTTTTCCTTTTACTGAATGAAACAAGTATTAAGTCCAAATACCATGTTGCCAATTAAACACAAATATAATGTTGGCATTAAAAAAATAACTATATTCGGGTTCAAAGTATTATGAAAGGTGGTACCTATATTTATATGTAGAATACAGAATATTACCATATGTAAAAGCATACTTTACAAATAATAAACATTTTACTTAAAATACTGGCATTCAGTAGAAAATAAATTAACTTTCTTACTTGACTTTATTTTTATGCTTTCCATTTCTTTGCCAAGTTAAATTATTTTCACACAAAATAATTTTTCATACAAAAAAAGAAAGATGAAGATACTTTAAAATGCTTAATGATCTCTTTATTTGTTTAAACAAGGAACTATAAAATGTGTGTCTCTCTTCTTGGGGACAGACATTGTAACCCCATATGGAAAATCTGACTGCATAAGTTTAAATAGCCACATTGCTTAGATGGAATAGAATAGAGTAAGAATATAACTTGAAAATTCATCTAAGATTGGACAAGAAGTAAAATGGTAACATTGTGTTCTTGGCATTGTCTTTTGGCTGGGATACTCAGTTCTCACCCTCCTGATTGAATACAATCTGGGACTCTCTTTAGATTTAAACTTCATTTTTTTCTTCTTTTTCTTCTGTCACTCGTCATCCTTCACCTCCCTTAAAGCTTCCACTATTTTGGGAGCAGAATCAGACATTATTTATCATGTTTACGAACACACCTATCTGGCAGTTCCCTGGAGATTTCTACAGATCAGCATGTCTTTCTCACAATACTCCTGAAGCATTTACTCATTTTAATGTTTTGAGCTTACTTAAAGCCCAGTCAGGGTCTAGAGTTCTACCTCATCTTATAAAATAGTTCATAGGACTTAAAACTAGAATGGGCCTTACAGATCATCCAGTCCAGTCCCTCAGTTTATTGATGGGGAAACTAAATTCAAGAAAACTGTAGCAACTAGACTAAAGTTTCTGAGATTGTAAATGGCAGAGCACCAAATGCCTCAGATTCTTACAAGCAAATAAAATCTTGTACAATCCTACCACATTGTAAAAGCATAGGGAGACTTCTATTCAAAGGGAACATGGGCTCAATCCATTTTCAAGCACTGGATAGTCAAAGAGCAGAGTTTTTGTTGTTTGTTATTGTTTTCCCCTCAAATTAGACATTTAAATGAACAATTTAGAAATTTATTCCAGAAACATAGAATCTCAAATTTACATGAGACTTAAGTGCAACATTTTTAAAAAACATTCCCAAGTTGCAGTCTTGCTTAAATACATCAACTGATCACTATTATCTGAAGGAAATCATGTACTTCATAGAACTTTTAAACAAGGATACTAGCTGATGTATATGGACACCATATATTTGGATACTTGGTAGCACTGATGTGAACTAACTCTTTCAAATTGTATTTTTACTGTTTAAGTATTATATAGCTATATCTATAAATTAATAATCTGAATCTCAAGTTTCCATTGTGAAAGTAATGATGAATGTTTTGACCTTTGGAGAATTGCACTATGTCTTTTGTTGTTTTTGTTTTGGTACAGTAATTAGCAGTGAAGATTGGGGTGAATATATTCTAAACCTCAAGAGTTTGCTTTTGAACTTCTGGAAAAAAAAAACTTTTCCCAGTGTTTGAAGAGTCTTTGCTTTCTTTGTTGGGATTTGTTTTTCTGCTTACGAAAGAGAAAGAGGGATAGCACAATTAGGAGACAAGCCTATTATATTTATGTCCCTGGTAGTTTCCCACAGACAGTCCTGCCTGTGTTTCAACCCCTTTGCTCAACTCTTTTGAGGAAAAGCTGGACAGCTTGCCAAATTGCTAGGTTTGTGATCTGAACCAGTGGGAACTAGGATAATCAGTTGTGACAAACAACTAGACTGACAGTTATAATGTCTCTCAACCAGTGAATGGGTAGAATATAAAGAGGTGTTTGATGAGGTTAAAGTGAAATTGAAGTAGGAAAGCCTTTTATGCTTGTTAGGTAATTATTGGTGTCAATGAATTTCAGGCATCTTAAAAGATATATATATATATATTTAAAATAATAAAATAAAAATATATCTTAAAAGATATAAAGATATATATAAGATATAAAGGCTTTGTATTATTCTACATATATAGATATATATGATATATATATATTATATATATAAGATATAAAGGCTTTGTATTATTCTACATATATAGATACATACATACACACATATAATCATTTTTCATTGTGTCTTTTTTTTAGGCAATTGGGGTTGAGTGACTTGCCCCGAATCACACAGCTAGTAAGTTTTTGGTCTGAGGCTGGAGTTGAACTCAGGTCCTCCTGACTTCAGGGCTGGTGCTCTATCCATCGCACTACCTAGCTGCCCCAATTTTTTTGTTTTTTTTAAGGCAATTGGAGTTAAGTGACTTGCCCAGAGTTACATAGCTATTAAGTGTTTATGTCTGAATATTTGAACTCAAGTCCTCCTGAATCCAAGGCCAGTGTTCCATCCACTGCACCACCTAGCTGCCTTTCATGGCCCCTCTTGGGGTTCTCTAGGCAAAGATACTGGAATAGTTTGCCATTTCCTTTTCTGACTCATTTTACAGATGAGGACACTAAGGAAAATAGGGTTAAGTGACTTACCCAGAGTCCCACAGCTAGTAAGTGTTTGAGGCCAGATTCAAAATCAGGAAGAGGAGTCCTCCTGATTCCAGGGATAATCCTTTATCTACTGTGGGATATAGATAGACAGGCAGACAAACAGGCAGATAGACAGATAGACAGATAGATATTCAGAGGTAGATAAATATATATATATTATATATATATATATATATATATATATATATATATAAGGGAGAGAGAGAGAGAGAGAGGTATAGATATCACATTTTGCTGTTAGGGGCTTCTTTAAAAAAATAAACAAAAACAGTTCATTAAAGGGGAAATGTGATGGCATTACCCAAGTTTTACACACACACACACACACACACACACACACACACACACACACACATATTGCAGTAGAAATTTTAGATTCAAAGGCCTTCTGACCAATTTTATCAGTAATAAGTACCAGTACTTCAAAGATTTTTTAAAAATTAGCATATTGCATTATCTCAGGATCATAGATTTATAGTTTGTTTGGACCTTATAAGGCAATTGAACTTATATCCCTTGTTATCTTTAGTTTTAAATTATCCATGGCCTCATTTTCTATTGTTATTGGTCGTCATTATTCATTTATTTGTGCTTCATCTGTCTTAAAGAAGATTAAGATTTTCTTATATGATCACTAATTCTTAACTATTCCTTCATTTATGTTAAATTTATTTCACTCCATGGGCATCTCCAGCTTATGATCCATGCTGTAGAAATGTATTTTATTTTATTTAGAAACTAGAATTTGGTGAAAGTGATTAAAATTCAATCTAATTTGGGGGGGTTTATATTGCCCTTTCAGTGGTAAATTTTTTTCAGTTATAGAAAAACCACCACATTCCAGAAAATTAAGTGGGCAAAATATGCAATTAATTAAAATATATTAGTTACATGAATTGTTATGTAATCACTCAGTGACAAAAAGAAATCTTATTTGGAAGTGAAGCTTTTTTTTTTCTTTCCCACCATCTCTTATAACTCCTCTTGATACACTGAGGAACTAAAATATCACAGCTAACAGCATAGTCTAACATAAGCCAATTTGTGGTTTCTTATTATGAACACATTCTGGATTGTTTCTTGAATTAAGATGTAACACGGAGCCAGGCCAAGTCTCAGAATAAATTAAGTCCCTTACAGTGGGTTAGAATTTGTCCTCAATGAATAAGGAAAAATGTTAATATGGTTATATCATTCAATCTCTTTGCTTTTTGATGGGTTGCAGGCAACATTTAAATATATATATATTTATGTGTATATATATATATATACATATATATATTTATGTGTGTATATATATATATATATATGCACACTTAGAATGATTCAAGACAATTCCAAAGGACTCATGATGAAAAAATGCTAACCACCTTGAGAGGTGATAAATCTAAGTGCAAATTGAAGTACAATTTTCTTTTTTTTTTTTTTTGCTTTTTTGTGATATGGCTACTATGAAAATAGGTTTTACATAATTTCTCATGCATAATTGATATCATTTTTCCTGCCTTCTCAGTATATGGGGGAGTCATATGGAGGTATAAGAGGGAGGGAGAGAATTTGGAACTCAATTTAAGAAGAAAACAATATTAAAATAAGTGAACAATATAACTTTTAAAATAAATACTTAGGTTACATATTTTGTATGCATGTTTTTTATTAGGCTAATGAATTATTAGGAGTGGAATGACCACAATGACATTAGAGGAAATGGTGGGAAATGTAATTGATGGAGAACAATATGTATAAGAATTTAAGTACCTACCATGGACAAGATTATGCTGGGCACTAGGGAGAGAAAAAAAGCAAAAAGATCCTTACTTTTGAGGAGCTTATATTCTACTAGAAAATATAACTTTGTAGAAGAAAAATAATGTTTTTTAAAAAAAGGGGACAAACACATGACAACTGCAAGAGTAAGGAAAGGGCATAGTGACATACAAGATGACACATAAACTAAGACTACTCTAATAAACAGAAGTACATAAGGAATGCATTCCACTGCCTTTGACACTGTTGATCACCCTCTTCTCTGGGATTCTTTCTCTTCTCTAAGTTTTCATGACCTCCATCCACCACAACCACTGATTGTGGGCATCCCCAACTTATTTTCTTGACCCTCTTATTTTCTCCTTCTATATACTGTTTTGCTTGGTCATCACATCAGCTCCCATGGATTCAATGACCATTTCTATGTAAATAATTCCCAGAGACATGCATACATACATCCATACATCCACACACACACACACATGCATATAAATATATATATATAAAAATATAAATATAAATATATATATATATATGTATATATACACACACACATGCCTAACCCCCATCTAGAACCCCAGCCTCATATTGCCAACTCCCTATTGGAATTTTCAAAGTAAATGTCTCATAGATATATCAAATTCAGCATGTATAAAAGAGAATCTCTCTTCCCAAGCCCTCCCCTCTTCCCAGCTTCCCTATTAGAGTCAAGGGCACCACTATTCTTGTAGCCAAACAAGCTTACAACCTCAGTGTTGCCTTTGAATTTTCACTTACACTCTACCTACATATACAATCTGTTGTCAAATCTTGTCATTTTTACCACTACAATATCTCTCATATACATGTTTTCTCTATGCATACAGCTACAGTCAGCACTTTGTAGGAGGCTTTTGTCACTTCATGTATGGACTACTGAAATAGATTCTTGTTAGTCTTCCTATTTCAAGTCTTTTTCTACTCCAGTCCATCCTCCATTCATCCATTAAGGCGATCTTCCTAAAATGCAGGTTTTAATATCACACACACACACACACACACAAGCACCCTATTACCTCTGGGAACAAATATAAAAGCCTCTCTTTGGCTTTAAAAACTTTTCATAAACTGGCCACTTCCTTATGTAGACCTATACTTAACATGTGGAGTGTAGGGTGTGTTCAGAGACTAGTACCTCTGATATGATGGCTGCTAAGCCCTTTTCAGGGCTGGTTTCCTCCTTTTGTGTCCACCTGTTCCACCTAATTCTCACTTGTGGCTCCAAGAAGCTATAGCATGTACAGCAACCTCACTCTGGTAAATCATTTCAGTAGGTGGGCTAAACCAGGTTGAGGGTAACTGAGGGGTCTCAAACCATCAGTGAGTTAGGGGAGGTGTCTACCTCAAGGATGTGAAGACTTTCATTGGTGGAATGGGTGAATGTGAACAATTTGTTCCAATAGTCATGAAAGTAGCTGAAGCAGGTGCTGTGGAGCACTTAGAACAAGCCCGCATACAATACAGCCCACTGGTCACTTGCAGCCAGCCAAAGAATTTAGGGCAGCCAGCAAAAATGGAGGGTTGCCACTCACCTCCTGGTATGAGGAAAGAGCTAAAAAGCTGCCTTAAAAATTTTCTGCTTACCCAACCCTGCCCTGTACCAAGGCAGGCAAGGATCCTACCATGTGGTCAACACACACACACACACACACACACACACAGAGACACACACACACACAAAATGTACAAAAACCTCTGCAAAGATGATTCCACTCACCATCAGTACATGGAATGTTAGCACACTTATAGACAGTACAAAATCCAATAGACCTGAAAGATGAGCAGCTCTTGTTTTAAAGAGAACTCAATAGGTATTACATTCAAATAGCACCCATGAATGAAACAAGGTTGGCAAATGAAGGCCAGCTTATTGACGTTGTCTGGCATGACCACAATGAAGGGGACTGCCATGAGGCTGGTGTAGGTTTTACAATTAAAATTAATCTAGTCAACAAACTCATATGCTGACCAAAAGGAGTGAACAAAAGGCTCATGACAATGTGGTTGTCATTTGCAGGAAAATGTCACACCACCATCATCAGTGCCTATGCTCAAAACATGATGAAATCTGATGAGATCAAAGAAAAATTTTCATGAAGACCTGGAGACTCTTATCATCAATGTGCCAAAAGAGCACAAGCTTATAATTCCAGGTGACTTCAATGCTAGAATGGACTCAGACTAGCAGACTTGACAGGGACAGACTTGACAAGGACAGACTTGAGAGACTTGACATTCTTAGGGAGGAATGGAGTTGGAAACAGCAACAGCAATGGTCACTTACTACTGAAGATTTGTACATATCATGACCTTCTCATTGCCAACACTATTTTTCATTTACCTAAATACAATAAAACTTCATGGATGCACCCTTGCAGCAAACATTGTCATTTAATAGACTATGTGATTGTAAGGAGAAGAGACAGAGAGGATGTGAGAGTGATGAAGGCAATGTGTGGCACAGAGTGCTGTACTGAACATAGACTTATCCTCTCCAAGCTACACATTCACATTCAACAAAAGTGGCAACCCACAGGCAAAATGAGTACCAGAAGAATAAATGTTAATAGATTAGAATGCTTCTCTGAGAAGAAAGAGTTTGTTGCTATCTTGGAGGAAAAGTTGAGCCCACACAGAGTTGGCAACAGTGGAGCAGAAAAGGGGTGGGAAGCTTTCAGAGATTTGGTGTACAGCACTGCATTTCCTCATCTGGGTCAGAACACTCGCAACACCAAGAGTGGTTTGATGAAAATGAAAAATTTCAGAAGCTGATAAATGAAAAATGAGAACTCCATAGGGTTTACCAGCAGGATAGCTTATCCATCTCTAAGAAGACAGCATTTAATTTCATCAAAAGTAAAGTACAAGTGAAGCTTAGAAAGATGCAGGACTTTTGGCTCAGTAAGAAGGCAGATGAAATTCAGTTTTATGCTGATAATAACAATCCAAAGCACTTTTATGATACCCTGAAGGCTATTTATGGGCCAAAGACCTATGGTACATCTCAACTACTCACTGCTGATGGAGCCACATTGATTAGTGATAAGGACATGATCCTAGAGAGGTGAACTGAACACTTCCATTGTGTTCTCAGCAGACTTTCATCAATCAATACTGAAATCATTGACTGTTTACCTCCAGTTGAAGTCAATCTCTCCATACCAACTGAAGAAGAGGTCTTGAATGCCATTAGGCTCCTTTCATGTGGCAAAGCACCTGGTGCTGATTCTATTCCAGCTGAGATTTACAAGGTGGGGGGGTCTATTGCTCATACAAAATTTGACAGAAATTTTCTAGGTTATGTGGCAAGAGAAGGTTATCCCCCAGGTGTGTTCAAGGATGTCCTCATTGTTCTTTTTATAAAAATAAAGGAAATAAATTGACCTGTGACAATCACAGCAAGGTCTCTCTTTTAGTCATTTCTAGCAAGATTCCTATGTGCTCCTTAATAGGTTGATCCTTCACCGGGAAGATTGTCCTGAGATGAACCTGAGAGCCAGCATGGCTTCAGAAAAGGCTGAGGAACTATTGATATGGTGTTTACTGCCCAACAACTGCAGGAGAAATGCCAGAAACAAAACAGAGGTCTGTACACAACATTTGTAGGTAGATCTGACCAAAGCCTTTGATACTGTCAGTAATGAGGCCTTATGGAAAATTATGTCAAAATTTGGTTGCCCAAAGAAGTTCACTAGCATTGTACATCAATTTCATGACGGCATGCTTGCTCGGGTTCTGGATAATAGATGATGCTCTCATGCTTTCCCAGTCACTAATGGAGTTAAACAAGGCTGTACACTTGCTCCCATGCTTTTTTAGCAAGATGTTTTCAGCCAGTTTGTCAAATGCCTTCAATGAGGACAAACACAGCATCAAGGTCAGCTACCACACTGATGGTAATTCTTCAATTTGAAAAGGCTATAATCCAAGACCAAAGTGGAGGGAGTGTTGGTGCATGATTTTCTGTTTGCAGATGATTGTGCACTCAACGCCACCTCTGAAGTTGAGATGCAACAAAATATGGATCAATTCTCTGTTGCTTGTTCTAATTTTGGTCTAACAACACCAAGAAAACACAGGTGCTCCATCACCACCACCACACCTTCCATATGTGGAACAATTGCTTACAGCAAATGGAGAAGTTTTGGGTGCTGTAGATAAGTTCACTTACCTTGATAGTGTGCTTTCCAGGGATGTGCACATTACCAGAGCTAGCTCACTGTTTGGGAGGCTCCAAAGGAAAGTGTGGGAGGAAAGAGGTATTAGACTGACTCCAAACTTTGGTTTGGTCTGCAGAGCCATTGTGCTGAACTCGTTGTATGCCTGAGAAACCTGGATAGTACACCAGCACCATGCCAAGAAACTGAATCATTTCCATTTGAATTGTCTTAGGCAGATTTTGAAGATCACCTGGCAGGATAAAATATCAAACACAGAGGTCCTTTTTCAAACTAAACTGTCAAGCATTCATATTCTACTGCAAAAAGTGCAACTCTAATGGGCTGGCCATTTTGTTAGATTGCAAAACGCGTGCTTGCCAAAAAGACTATTTTATGGAGAATTCACAAAGGGCAAGTGTTCTTATGGTGGTCAGAAAAAACCATACAAGAACACTCTCAAGGTCTCTCTTGAGAACTTTGGAATTGATTGCATGACATGGGAGGCACTGGCACAGGACCACTCAGCATGACCTGCCCTCACCAGAAAAGGTATATGCTCTATGAGCAAAGCAGAATTAAAGTAGCTCAAAAGGAATGCAAGATGCACAAATTTAGAGAATCCATCTTAAATGTTCACATGGACTATTTGTGCCTGACCTGTGGTAGAACATTCCAAACTTGTATTGGTCTGATCAGCCACAGTAGGCCACACTGTAACTTGACTGTACTGTAGTGATGTCATTTTGGTCCTCTTTGAGAATGAAGGACAACACCAAACCAATCAACTTAACACCTACACCTCTACTTATAATTATACTTACACTTACTTGTTAACAGTTATTATTATACTTTCCTCCTCTACATTATAATCCAGTAATATTGATTATTTTGCTGTTCCTCACACAGGACACTCCATCTTCTGACACCATGTCTTTTTATTGGCTGTCCTTCATGCCTGGAACACTCTTCCTCCACATTTTTATCTCCAGTATCCTTTGCTTTATTTTCTTTTTATTTTTAAAAATTTTTTTTGCCTAAAGTGTATGCAGAGCATTTTATTCTGTACAAAACAATAAAGACCACTGGCAGACCACCCATTCTCAGTCATCACTCTTTCTTCCCATACCCAATACCCTCACTTTTATTCCAAACATTTTGAGCAAGTGGAATCTTTCTCTCAGCAAAAGACATCTGCCATCCATGAACTGAAATGGAAACTGCTGATACATGGAGTTTAATTCAACAAACATTTGTTAAGCACCTATTATGTGCAAGGGAATGTGTCATATTCTAGATTAGCTAAGGAAGGGTGAATGTCAGTCCTCAGGAAGCTTATGTCCTCCTGGGAATGAGATACCAACATATAGATCAGTTCTTGCTCAGTAGATATAAAATAATCATGAAAGGATGAGAACACCAGATTGGGGGTAGATTTTGAAAATAGATCTTTGAAAAATCAATCAAAAATCATTTATTAACCACCTATTGTTTGTCAATCACTGTTAGAGACTAATGAAACTGGCCCTGCCTTCAATGAGCTTACATTCTAAATAGTCACAAAACTTGCCAAAGCAAGGTATGTAGCTAGGGGCTGTTTTTTTTCAGAGCTAGTTTTCATACTCTTTTTCAAGTAAACCTTCACAGAAAAAAAGCAACTTCTACCATTTATCTGCAAGAGAATCTTCTATGATAATATCCTATCCCTCCTCAAAAGTATGTGTTGCTTCTGATCATTTTCTTCTTTTATTTGCCTTCTATTTTGTCATCCCCACTTCTCTCATCCTCCTCCTCTCCTATGTACCTGTTGGGTTAGCTAGATTTTTATTAGCAATTGAGCGTATCTGGGGGGGGGGGGTGTATTTTCCTCTTTGAACTAATTTGTTTTTGAGTGAAGTTTAAGCATTGTCCCACAATTTCCCCCTCTGTCATATAAGCTCTTTCTTGTGCACCTTCTTGATGCGAGACAATTTTTCCAATTATTCCTCTCCCTTCTCCCTTCTTCCAGGACATCCCTCTTTCTCACCTATTTTTTTCACTCCCTTTTTTATGTAGAATCCTAGCTGCCCTAATAATGGTAAAATTCTTAGAAGTTAAATGTATCATTTTCTTATTTAAGATTCTAACCATTTTAACCTTGTTGAATCCTTTATGATTTCTCTTTACTGTTTATGTTTTTATGCTTATTTTGAATCTTATTTTTGAAAGTCAAATTTAACATTAAGTATCAAGAATGATTGAAAATCCTCTATTTTATTAAGTGCTTATTTTTTCTCTGAAGGATTATACTCAGTCTTGCTAGGTTGGTTATTCTTGGTTTTAATCCCAACTCTTTTGCTTCTAGTGTATCATAGTCCAAGATTTCAACTTCCTTAAGACAGTAGCTGCTAAATCTTGTGTGATACTGACTGTGGTTCCATGATGTGTTCATGGTTTATTTCTAACTTCTTGGAGTATTTTCTCTTTGTCTTTGGAGCTCTGAAATTTGGCTATAATAATCCTGGGAATTTTCATTTTAGGACCTTTTTCAAGTGGTGGATTCTTTTTATTTATATTTTACCCTATGATTCAAGGATATCAGGGAAGTTTTCCTTGATAATTTCTTGAACTAAGATGTCTAGGATCTTGCTTTGAACATGACATTTATGTAGTTCAATAATTCTTAAATTATCTCTCCTCAATCTGCTTTCTAGGTCAGTTTTTTTTTTTGATGAGATACTTCACATTTTTCTTTTTTTTTCTTTTGACTCTTTTGAATTTTTTTCTTGATGTCTCATGGATTCGTTAGTTTCCATTTGCCCAATTCTCATTTTTAAGGAGTTATTTTCTTCAGTGAGTTTTTATAACACTTTTCATTTAGCCAATTCTGTTTTTCAAGGTGCTTTTTCCTTCAGTATTTTTGGTGACTCTTTTACCAGACTGTTAATTATCATTTCATAATTTTCTTCCTTTGCATACATTTATTTCCTTAATTTTCGTCTACTATTCTTTTTTTATAGCTTTTCCAGGAATTCTTGTTTGACCTGTATCTAATTCAGTTTTTACCTTTTAGACTTTGCTTGTAGCTGTTTTAACTATGTAGTTTTCTTCTGAGTTTGTGTCTTAATCCTGCCTGTCACCATAGTACCTTTTTATGGTCATGTTTTTGTTGTTGTTTACTCATTTTTCCATCCTATTTTTTTTATTTCAAACTTTATGTTACATTTCGGCTCTATTCCTGGCATGAATCAGGGAGGGGGACTCACAAGCTTTAAACTTTTTTACACTACTATTTTCAGAGCTAGTTTTGGGGGTTTTGAAGTTTTTGTTGCTTCCAAGGTGGTGTGAGGGGAGAGGTGTGGACACTGTGAGGGGAGAGGTGTGGACACTGCTCTCCTGGTCTGTATTCTGATCCTTACCCAGGAAGAGCCCCTGATCCCTTGAGATTACAACTAATAATGCTCCTCAAGTCTCCTGCTCTCTTGAGACCAGAAATGATACTGTTCCTCAGGGCCCCTGATCCCTCATGACCAAAACTGATACTGTCTCTCATGGGTGCCACTCTTTCTTGACTGAAAATGCTCCTTTCCACCCTTGCACTATGACCTATAAATAAGTATAGGCAATGGAGTTGCCAAACAGTGTGTGGTCCTCCATCCAGTGTTAGGACAAGGGTCTCCTCTAATCTCTTCAGGTGCCATTATTGTCTCTGCCTTGAAAGCACCTGAAGCTGCTTCAGTTTTTGTCACCACTGTCTGGTCCCAGTACTGGTGCTTCATCCACATTCAGGCTCCAACCCCTGTCACTGATCTCTTTTTTCTGACCTCTTAAGTTGTCCTGAGCTGGAAGAATGTCTCACTCTGACCTTTTGGTTACTCTGAAACTCCAGAATTAGATTTGATGTGTTATTTTAAAGATGTTTAGAGAGGAATGTTGGGAGAGCTGAATGAAGTGCTTTTGCTACTCTACAATCTTGGCTTTGCCCCTAGAAGTCTCCCTAGAAGGTGAGATTTTTACTGAGACTTGAAGGAAATGTCATTTATATTTTTAGACTTTGTCTATGTCTTATTTTTTTTAGGCTATATAAGTGTTGTACTATAGCTTGAGGTGACCACAAAGGCTTTCTAGTCTGATATCTTCATTTCCAGATGTGGAAAATATGTTATCTCTAGAATGGAATAGCAGAATAATCCCATTTTTGTTATATTGAATTTTTCTAATTTTCTTATTTAGTGATTGAATATGATAAATATTTAAAACATAGCCCATAATATTCCATAGATTTAATATTAATTATCAACATTAAAGCTTTTTACATAAATCACTTCATCAAAACAACCCTCTGAACTGGGCCTTACAAGAATTATTATCTCCATTTTAAAAATGAAGAGACTAATGCTAAGAGTAGCTAACTGATTTTCCCATGGTCACTTGATTTGTTGATGTCAGACATAATATTTGGAATTCAGGATTTTATGACTCCAGATCCTGAATTCTACTCAATATATTATAGTATGAGTTTCTTTTCAAAATCTTTCACAGAATATCATTAGGTGTTCTTTATTTTATTTATTCAAATTTATCAGAAAGTAAGGTCACCCTTCAAAATTATAGTGCATCAAGGCACGGTTGCATAATAGAATCTCATGGTTATAAGGGATCCAAGATGTTTTCTGCTTCAATTGGTACCTGACAAAGATTATCCTCAGCAAGTGGGCATTCAGACTTCACTTGAAAACCTCTCATTAAAAAGTACTAAACCAGAAGAGCAGAGCCAAGATGGCAGAGTGAAAACAGAGACTCACCTGTGCTCTCTCCCAACTCTCTTCAAATATTTCTAAAAAGTAACTCTCAACAATTTCTAGAGTGGCAGAATCCACAGAGAGGCATAACAAGGTAGATTTCCAGCCCAAGACAACCTGAAAGGTAGTCAGGAAAGGTCTGTTACCCCAGCCTGAGAGAGGAGTGTCTAGCACACAGGACCCAGCATGGACCCAGCCTGAACAAAGCTAGAGCAGGTTTTGGGGGACTGAATTACCAGCAGCAGTGGTGGGTTCCAGTCTTCTCAGGCCACAGATGCCAGAGACAACTTAGAAGGTCAGCAGGAGAGGTCTGTCAGAACTGGGTGAGAGAGAAGCATGGTCCAACACAGGGCTGCAGGGCATGCAATACAACCCCTGCACCAGCAAACCAGGAAAAGGCTTTGGGAATGACTGAATCAGCAGTGGTAAAGCACAATGTCCAATCCCATAGCCATCTTGGTAAACCTCTTTTGAATACATTGGATTTATTTATATCCTTCTTAATATTAATTGCCAAGAGCTGAACATGATGAGCCTGATATGCTCTGAAAAGGATAGAGTATAGCATAAATACTGCCTTCTTTATCCCAGACACTATGTCTCTCTTAACAAAACCTAAGTAGCAGTAGCCTTTTTTTTTCCTGCCACATCTCAGTTGACTGGTATTGAATTTACAGTACAACAAAACTTGTAGGTCTTTGACATAAGAAAAATATCTAGCTGTATTTCTTTTTTTATTTTATTTTATTTTTTAAAATTGCAATATTATTAATTAATTTATTTTTAGTTTTCAACATTCACTTCCAAAAGATTTGGAGTTCCAAATTTTCTCCCCATCTTGTCCCTCCCCCCACACAAAGATGGCATACGTTTTGAATACTCCTCCTAATGTGCCCTCCCTTCTATCACTCCCCCCCATTCTCTTATCTCCTTCCACTTCAGTTTTCCTAAAGGGCAGGATAGATTTCTATATCCCATTACTTGTATATCTTATTTCCCAGTTACAAGTGAAAAGAAGTTTTTTAACTTTTCTTTTTAAAACTTTGAGTTCCAAATTTTCTCCCTTCCTCCCTCCCCACCCACCCTCATCGAAAAGGCAAGCAACTTGGGGACAGAGCCAAGATGGCAGAGGGAAAGCAGTGACTTGCTTGAGCTCTCCCCCCAAAGCCCTTCAAATACCTATAAAAAATGGCCCTAAACAAATTCTAAAGCAGCAGAACCCACAAAAAGACAGAACAAAACAAATCTCCACCCCAAGACAACCTGGATGGTTGATCAGAAAGGTATGTCATGCCGGTCAGGGAGAGGAGCGCAGTTCAGTGGGGGCATGCAGACCGCCACCACCCTGGAGCAGGCATTAGAGGACTGAATCTTGGGTAGCTGTGGCAGTTTCCAGACTTCTCAACCCATGAACACCAAACACAACTTGGAAGGTCAGTGAGAAAAGTCCCACTGCAGTGACTGCGGTGAGAGAGGAGCTAAGTCTTAGCAGCAAGTCTCAAGCGGGGACCAGGGCTGCAGCTGTTTCCTGAGCTTCTGGCCCACAGACTGAGGGGGAATCCAGTGGCTGATCAGAAAGGGATTGCAGGGATCTCTTTGCCAATGCAGAGGCAGGAATCTCTTGCTTTGTCCATGCTTGGATCTGGGTCACAGTTCTGAGGGGTGGTCTTGGGGTGAGGAGGAGTGCTGGTATGGTGGATCTTGTTGTGGCAGTGAAGAGGAAACACCTTTCCCCTTATCATAGCACCTTGGAAGAACTGAAAATTTTCAGATCCCTAGAAGTGTCTCTGAAAACAGCTGTATAAACCCCCCAAACTTGGGACAGTACATTCTCCACATTGGAAGCAGACTTTTACCTTAACAAAGAGTTTAAAACTCAAGTAATTGGCTGGGGTCAATGAGTAAGCAGTGCAAAGAGTCAGACTATATTATCTTACTTTGGTGACAAATAAGATCAAAACATACAATCAGAAGAAGACAACAAAGCCAAAACTGCTACATCCAAAGCCTCCAAAAAAATATGAATCAGTTCCAGGCCTTGGAAGAGCTCAAAAGGGATTTTGAGAAGCAAGTAAGAGAAGTAGAGGAAAAACTGAGAGTTTTTGCAAGATGCAAGAAAATCATGAAAAACAAGTCAACAGCTTGCTAAAGGAGACCCAAAAAAATACTGAAGAAAATAACACCTTAAAAAATAGCCTAACCCAAATGGCAAAAGAGGTCCAAAAAGCCAATGAGGAGAAGAATGTCCTAAAAAGCAAAACAGGCCAAATAGAAAAGGAAGTTCAAAAGCTTACTGAAGAAAATACTTCCTTAAAAATCAGAATAGAGCAAATGGAAGCTAGTGACTTTATGAGAAATCAAGACACTGTAAAACAAATCCAAAAGAATGAAAAAATAGAAGACAATGGGAAATATCTCATTGGAAAAAGAACTGACCAGGAAAATAGATTCAGGAGAGAGAACTTTAAAATTATTGGACTATCTGAAAACCATGGTCAGAAAAAGAGCCTAGACATCATCTTTCAAGAAATTATCAAGGAAAACTGCCCTGATATTTTAGAACTGGAGGGCAAAATAGAAATTGAAAGAATCCACCGATCTCCTCCTGAAAGAGATCCCCAAAGGAAAACTCCTAGGAATATTGTAACCAAATTCCAAAGTTCCCAAGTCAAGGAGAAAATACTACAAGCAACCAGAAAGAAACAATTCAAGTATTGTGGAAACCCGATTAGGATAACACAAGATTTAGCTGCTTCTACATTAATGGACTGCAAAGCATGGAATATAATATTCCAGAGGGCAAAGAAGATAGGATTACAACCAAAAATCACCTACCAAGCAAAACTGAGTATAATCCTGCAGGGGAAAAGATGTCCATTCAGTGAAATAGAGGACTTTCAAATATTCTTGATGAAAAGACCAGAGCTGAATAGAAAATATGACTTTCAAATACAAGATTCAAGTGGAACATGAAGAGGTAAACAGGAAAGAGAAAATCATAAGAGACTTATTAAGGTTGAACTGTTTACATTCCTGCATGGAAAGATGATATTTGTAATTCATGAGACCTTTGTCAGTATGAGGGTAGTTGGGGGGGAAAATTATATGTGTGTATATATAGATATAGATAGATAGATAGATAGATAGATAGATAGATAGATAGATAGATAGATAGTAGATGGCACAGGGTGAGTTGAAGATGAATAAATAAGGGAGCAGGATAGGATTAAAGGAAATAGAGTTAGTTTTTCACAGCATGTCTACTATGGAACTGTTTTGCATAACTGCACATATATAACCTATATTTAGTTGCTTGCAGTATCAATGAGGGTAGGTGGAGAGGGAGGAAGGGAGAAAATTTGGAACCTAAAGTTTTAAAAACACATGTTTAAAAAAATGTTTTCACATGCAACTGGAAATAAGAAATATAGGAAATGGGGTACAGAAATCTATCCTACCCTACAGGAAAATAGAAGGGGAAGGGGATAAGAGAAGGTGGGGGGGGAGATAGAAGGGAAGGCAGACTATAGGAAGGGGTATTCAGAATGCATGCCTTCTTGGGGTGGGGGGAAAGGCAAGATGGGGTGAAAATCTGGAACTCAAAATCATGTGGAAGTAAATGTTGAAAACAAAAAAATTAATAAGAATTACCATAAAAATAAAAAGAAAAGAAAAAAAGGAAAAAAGAAAAGGCAAGCAACTCGATACAGATTATACATGTGTAGTCATGCAAAACACTACATTAGTAGTCATGTTGTGAAAAACTAAGTATATTTCCCTTCATGCTATACCACCCCCCATTTGTTCTATTTTCTCTGTTGACCCTCTCCCTCCTCAGAAGTGTATGCTTCTAATTATCCCCTCCCCCAATCTGCCCTCCCCTCTATCATCCCCCTGCTCTCTTGTCCACTTCCTCCCTTATTTTCCTGTAGGGTAAGATAGATTTCCATACCCAATTGTGTATCCTTAAGCCAAATCTTATGAGAATAAGATTCACTTATTCCCTCTCACCTTCCCCCATTTCTGCTCCACTGTAAAAGCCTTTTCTTGTCTGTTTCATGTGAGATAATTTACCCCTTTCTATCTTTTCCTTTCTCCTTCTCCCAGTGTAATCCTGTCTCACCCTTTAATTTTATTCTCCAAATATCACCCCTTCGTCTTCAACTCACCCTGTACCCTCTATCTATCTATCTATCTATCTATCTATCTATCTATCTATCTATCT
>NW_020954562.1:22908159-22932364 GCF_900497805.2 Vombatus ursinus | reverse complement strand
CTATCTATCTATCTATCTATCTATCTATCTATCTATCTATCTATCTACATACATACATATAATTTTTCCCTCCCACTACCCTAATACTGACAAAGGACTCGTGAGTTACAAATATCATCTTTCCCTGCAGGTATGTAAACAGTTCAACCTTAATAAGTCTCTTATGATTTCTCTTTCTTGTTTACCTCTTCATGTTTCACTTGAGTTTTGTATTTGAAAGTCAAATTTTCTATTCAGCTCTGGTCTTCTCATCAAGAATACTTGAAAGTCCTCTATTTCACTGAATGATGATTTTTTTATCCTGAAGGATTATACTCATTTTTGCTGGGTAAGTGATTCTTGGTTGTAATCCTAATTCCTTTGCCCTCTGGAATATTATATTCCATGCCTTGAGGTCCCTTAATGTAGAAGCTGCTAAATCTTGTGTTATCCTGATTGTGTTTCCACAGTACTTGAATTGTTTCTTTCTGGTTGCTTGTAGTATTTTCTCCTTGACTTGGGAACTCTGCAATTTGGCTACAATATTCCTAGGAGTTTTCCTTTGGGGATCTCTTTCAGGAGATGATCAGAGGATTCTTTCAATTTCTCTTTTGCCCTCCAGTTCTAAAATATCAGGGCAGTTTTCCTTGATAATTTCTTGAAAGATGATGTCTAGGCTCTTTTTCTGACCATGGTTTTCAGATAGTCCAATAATTTTAAAGTTCTCTCTCCTGAATCTATTTTCCTGGTCAGTTCTTTTTCCAATGCGATATTTCCCATTGTCTTCTATTTTTTCATTCTTTTGGATTTGTTTTACAGTGTCTTGATTTCTCATAAAGTCACTAGCTTCCATTTGCTCTATTCCGATTTTTAAGGAAGTATTTTCTTCAGTAAGCTTTTGAACTTCCTTTTCTATTTGGCCTGTTTTGCTTTTTAGGACATTCTTCTCCTCATTGGCTTTTTGGACCTCTTTTGCCATTTGGGTTAGGCTATTTTTTAAGGTGTTATTTTCTTCAGTATTTTTTTGGGTCTCCTTTAGCAAGCTGTTGACTTGTTTTTCATGATTTTCTTGCATCTTGCAAAAACTCTCAGTTTTTCCTCTACTTCTCTTACTTGCTTCTCAAAATCATTTTTTGAGCTATTTCATGACCTGGGACCAATTCATATTTTTCTTGGAGGCTTTGGATTTAGGAGCTTTGACTTTGTTGTCTTCTTCTGATTGTATGTTTTGATCTTCTTTGTCACCAAAGTAAGATTCTATAATCTAACTCTTTTTGCACTGCTTCATGATCCTAGCCAATTACTTGAATTATAAACTGTTTGTTAAGGTAGGGGTCTGTTTCCAGTGTGGAGAATGTAGTGTCCCAAGCTTTGGGGGGTTTTGTGTAGCTGTTTTCAGAGATACTTCTAGGGACCTGTAAATTTTCTTTTCTTCTAAGGTGCTATGATCAAGGGTGAGATATTTACTCCTTTCCTGGCCTGTGCTCTGGTCTATGAATAATGGCAAGCACTCTTTTCTGCCTTGGAACTGTGAGGAGGATTCCCTCTGCCCTGCCACCACAGGCTCCACCACACCAGTGCTCCTCCTTACCCTAGTACTGCCACCCAGAGTTGTGATCCAGATCCAACCATGGGCAAAACAAGAGAATTCTGCACCAGCAAAGAGATCTTTGCAATTCCCCTCTGATCAGCCAGTATATTTCCCTTCAGTCTGTGGACCAGAAGCTCAGTAAGCAATTGTGGCCCCAGGGCCAGGCTCAAGACTGGAGCTGATACCACCGTGCTTCTCTCTCTCATCACAAACACAGACTTTTCCTACTGACCTGATAAGTTGTCTTTGGTGTTCATGGGTTGAGAAGTCTGGAAACCATCCCAGCTGCCTGTGATTCAGTCCTCTGAGGCCTGCCTTGCCTATGCGTCCACACTGAACTACGCTCCTCTCCCAGCCTGGCGGGATATACCTTTCTGATCAACCATCCAGGTTGTCTTGGGCTGGAAATTTGTTTCACTCTGCCTTTTTGTGGGTTCTGCTGCTTTAGAATTTATTTAGAGTCATTTTTATAGGTATTTAGAAGGGGTTTGGGGGAGAGCTCAAGCAAGTCACTACTTTTACTCTACCATCTTGGTTCTGCCCCCCATTAGCTATATTTCTTGATCCAATACTTTTGCAGTTGGTTTTTTGAGTCTATTTGTGGAGTTTGCATTCATCTCTATTAAATTTATTTATTTGTCTTCATTTAATCTATCAGTCTTACCTATTGAGATCTTTTGGATCCTGACTACTATCCAGCACATCTGCTTAAAGTTTCATTTCATTAGCACATTAGACAAGGAAGCTTTTAATGGCTACATTTAAATAATTGACAAAATATTTGAACAGTACAGGGCTGAGGGCAGATTTCTGGGACACTACATTAGAGATCTGCAACCAGGTGAATACTGGCCCATAAATGACTTGTTTTTGCTCCTAATCACAGACTAATTCTCAAATCACCTAACCAATCACAGTACCATGTAGCCTGAATTTCTGTTTTTAGCCTGTCCTCAATAACATGACAAATTTTGTTAAATGATTTGTAGAAATTTGACAAATTATAAAAAAAATTAGTAGTGACAATACACATTAGAGTACTTTACTGTAGAGATAGCATATTTGTTGAAGTCTTTTAATTACAAAAAAGTTCAAAGTCAACCTAGAGTTAAAATTGCACTTTTCTAATCTTCATATAATACTGCCTACCTTATTTTTTTCACCAGGCTACCATCCTAACAACTATTTACACATTCAGAAATTTTTCTTTAGCAATCAGAAAACAGAGTTAAGATTGGAAGAATCATCTCTTATTAATAAAACATACAAAATATTTCATTAGACATTTTATATTCCTCTCAACTTACCAGGTAACTCTGTCTCCTCCCCTTTGCCAATACCTGTATCCTAAACAAAATAAATCTTATAATGCTTTCCATTCTGACTTGCATTAATGGTAATTTCTTTCTTCAAAAGGTATAGGAATCCACAAAGGGACATGCTGTTCTGAATCTCCTCAATAATAAAAACTAACTGGTTGCTGTGGAAGTAATGTGAACCCTGGAAGGAAATCTTCACTCCCTCCTAGAATTTGTGACAGATAAAAATAAGAAAGTTAGAAATAATATAATGTGCACCTTGGTTTTAAAGAGAACAAATTACATGAGTTCAGCAGAACAATGGGTATAATGTTATGGAGTATAATTCTAAAGAGGAAAGCACCCTATGAGGAATGAAGTATTGAGATCTGTAGACAAAAAGGAAACAATCCTTTTGAGTAGAAAAAAAATAATGTGAACTGTTAGAAGAGAATGATGTGGTTATATAGAGAACTCACCAATAAAGATTTTTTTAAAAAAGTACTGATCAAGGGCAGGTAATGGAATATCAATACAAAAACATGGTACAGTTAATAGTCACAATAAACTGGTACTTAGAAAGGAAAGCTAAGGACTATTTTTAAAGGGTCCTTTTTTAAAAGCTATGGGGAAAAGAAGGATCAAAGAAAAATAGCAATGAGAAATATATAATTTATAATAGAGGAAGGCAGAGCTGTCTGATCCTTATTTCAATCCTATTTCATCTCCTTGATGACAATTGTGTTCATTGAATTAATTCCCAGAACATTTCCAAGCTTGGGGATTTTATCACAGCAGTCACTGTAGGAGCCATCAGTGGGTTTTGAGAGCCATAAAAAACTTATGTAATATTGGCCTAAATTAAGAAAAGCATAGTTTTTAGGCAAAAGGAGGTATAAATCCTACTCAGATTATATCTGGAGTATTATATTCATTTCTGATACTGCCAGTTGTGGGAAAAAAAAGTAATAAGGTAAATGACATCTAGAGGAGGACAGCTAGCATGAGGAAGGGTCTTAAATCTATGTCATAAGAGCATGAATTAAAGAAACTCAAGATTGTGAGCCTGGAGAAAACAATATATGGCGGGCAAGTACTTAAAGGACTGCCATATACAAGAGGAGTCACGTGTGGCCATGGAGGGTGAAACTAAAAATAGTAAGTTGTAAAAAGATAAATTTAGGATTAATGGCATAGAATTATTCCCCAAATTCTGAAGGGTAAATCCTATGACTGTGGTAAGAAAAGAAAACTCAACCTTCAGAGCAACTTTTAGTATCACTTTAAAAAAAAACAACAATAACAACAAAAACAACAGTAGTAACATTTCCTATCTTTTCTATTGTTCTATCTATGATTATCACATATTGTAATTTTCACTAAGGTGTTAAGGCATACTATGCCACTGTGAAATTTGAGAGTTGGAGTGAATGGTGGGGGGGAGGGGTGGTACAAAACCACTACCTTCTTCCTTATCAAGATGATGCTGAGGTGTCTGATCATTCTGTGATATTATTCCTCCTAGTCCATTTTTATTTTCTGTCTCTCAAATTTTATTCTTTCTTTCTCCATTTTCCCTCCTCTACATCACTAAAATCCTAACCAATTGTCATTTTCCCTATTCTACCTTCACATCTTTTTCAAACACCTGTTCTCTCTATTCATTTGCCTACCATCCTAGTTTAGCATTTTGTGTCTTTCCTGGATGATAAACATGATTCCGTCACCCTCCTTTATTCAAAAAAATTGAGGTTCCCTGTTATTTCTGAAACAAAATGCAAATTTAAAGCCCTTTGCCATCTTGGGACAGCTAGGTTGCCCAGTGGATAGAATGTTGTGCCCAGAATCAGAAAGACTTGAGTTCAAATTTGATCTCAGACACTTACTAGCTGTGTGACTCTGGGCAAGTCACTTAACCCATATTTGCCTCAGTTTTCTCTTCTGAGAATTAATAATGATAATAGTATTTGTCTCCCAGGGGTTTTATGAGGATCAAATGTTATAATAACTGTAAAGTACTTATCACAGTGCCTGACACACTTATAAAAAAGTGGAAAAAGTACTGTGCTATATAAGTAAGTGCTATACAAATATTAGCTATTTATTATTATTAATTATTACCAGCCTGCTTTCTAGATTTATTACATATTAATCTTTTGCACATGTTCTACATTCCAACCAAAATAACCTACTTGCTGATTCTGGAAATCCACTACCTATGTGCCACCTCTATACCTTTACATAGGCTTTCCTTCACAACTGTTATGTCTTGCCTTCTTCCTTCCATATCTTAAATATCCTTAGATTACTTCAAGACTGATCTCATGGGTCATATCTTATAGGAACCTTTCTTGATCCTTAGTTATTGGTGTTCCTCATTATTTTTTTTTGTTTCAACACTTATCTTTTCATATTGTATATTTGCAGTAAAACATTATTACCCTCTACTCTAGTAGTCCCTGATACCAAGAAATATTTTTTTTCATTTTGTCTTTACAACTTCTTTATCTCGTAAATGGTACATATGTGTGTGTATTACACAAACAGACACACACCCACAAGATAATGAGGAGCACTAATAGCTGCAATGATCAGAAAAGGCCTCATGTAAGAGGTAGAGTTTGAACTAAGCTTTAAAGGAAAAGTGGAATTCTAAGAGGCAGATTGATAGTAAGAATACCTTTTAACCATTGGTGCATAAAGGCAGGAAGATGGGAAATAGAGTGTCATGTTTGAACAGCATCAAGAAGGTTGACATGACTGCAACAAAGCATTCAGGAAGGGGACTAATATGTAATAAGTTTAGAAAAAGTAAACAGAAAGATAATATCTTATAACAGTAAATGTTTACAAAGCATTTCAAATATATTATTTTATATGTTCCTTATAGCAATCCTCTGAGGTAAGTGCTGTTATTATACCTGTTTTATACAGAAAGCAACTAATATACAAAACGGTCATGTGATTTGTTCAACATCTTTCTACTAGACAGTATCTGAGGCAGTATTTGACATCAGGTTTTTTTGATTCTGAGTCTAGTGATTTATCTTGAAAACCATGTTTTCTCAGGATGGATGGACTTTTACTTATCCTTGTTGAGTCCTTTCCTTTGTTGCTTATGTTAGCAGGGAGCCTGCGCACAATGTTACAGGAAAGCTGTCTAGTCCCAAATGTAATGTTGGGTAGAAAGGCAAGGTGTCCCTGCTGTTGGGTTACAAGTTTTACCTTCCCAACTTCTGATTGTCATTTTCTCTAAGAAAACTCTAGAGAAACAACTATAACTGTTGTGAAGGCTCCATACAATTCTGGGCAATAGTTGATAATCTGAGGAAGATTTCCTATGTCAGTGTTTATAACATCAGTGCTTGAAGTTAAAATACAGATGGGAAAACAAAACAGGAAAGGCACATAGAGAGGGGCAAATAGCGTAAGGGAAGCACAGTATTTATTAGCGATACTTTGGATCTGGGCTCAAACATTGTCTGACTTATGAGCCCTTGCTATGTTTATTGCTTTATCTAGATCTAAAAGTGTCATTTAAATTTGTAGTTGAGTTGATTTGAATAGCACACAGCAACACTAGGATGGGTCAAAATAGTGTATTGCTACATATAGCCAAGCACAAAATAGGAAGGTATGGATATACCCTCATCAATCAAGGTTCAGACCAGAATCTTCTGTGAGTGGAAGGTTCACTTCTGTCAAAGGCTCTGAGCTACTGAAAGCTAGGATTTCCATAAGGTTCTCAGATAAAAGGCTTGCTATGGCAAGTGCCATGTCAGTGGGTGGGGTGATGGGGTTAAGAAACATAGACCAGTAGCAAAGGGAATTCTTTAAAATGAACAAGGACGGACTATTCTAACTGCCACAGGGCATGGACTACAGAGGTCTTTCAAGATGAGGAAGGTGGATTTATAATCATCAGCAAGATTGTGTGAGAGTTTCAGCAGCTGGTTCTAATTAGACCTGGGTGAGGTTAAACCTTAAGCATGCCAGCATTTTGCAACTGGAATCAGACCTAAGAAAGTGGGACCATAGATTCCTCTGGGTATTCAAAAATAATCTGAATTTCGCTAGGGGTGATCTAGAACGATTTGGGAGACTGTAGGGAAGGGTTTCCTTGGGGCCTTCAGCCAAATCATAATGACTTCATATTCTGGGTAGATGTATATGTGTTTGTGTGTGTGTGTGTGTGTTTGTCAAGAGGGGGGAGGATCCAAGCTCATGGCTGATCAAAGGTTTTTACAATTATATTATTCTTCAAGGAGAAAACAAAATTCCAAGGGGGTAAAAGATATGTTTTTGCTTGTTTTTATTAAAATGTTAAGTCCAGCTTCATATATGTTACCTGCAAAGCTCTCCCTGCATCAACGACTATCTTTTGAACATCTTGACATGGAAGTCCCATGGATATATCAAATACAACATGTCCAAAAGAATGTTCATTATGTATCCCCCTTCCTCTTCAAATCTCTCCCCTCTTAGGAAATTCTCTATGACTGTTGAATAAGAGTTGAATAATCCTCCCAGTCACTCAGATTCTTAATTTCAGTGTTATCCTTGACTCCACACTCTCACTAACACCACATATCCAACCAGCTGCCAAATGTTGTCATGTTAACCTTCATAACATTTCTTGTAAACATCCCATTTTCTATATTTATATAGCCACCACCCCAGTTCAAATCCTCATCACTTCTCATCTGGATGATTAAAATAGTCTTCCAACTGTGTTAACCTGCCTCAATTTTCTCCTTTCCCTAATCCATCTTCCATTTATCTTTCAAAATAAATTTCCTAAACCTTAGGTCTATCCATGTTACCCCAGCTCCTACAAACAAACAACCAAACAACAACAACAACAAAACAAAGATGGTTCCCTATTACCTCCAGTATCAACACTAAAGTACTTTGTTTGGAGTTTAAAATTCTTCATAACCTGACACCTTCATATCTTTCCAGGTATCTTTCCATACTCCTGTGATTAAAACATACAGACCTACTTATAGTTCCTTGAACGTAATACTCTGTCTTCTACCTATTCCATGCCTTTGCACTGGTTATACACTGTGTCTGGAATCCTTTTTGTATTACCTGTGCCTCTTAATTTCCTTGAGATTTTCTTCAAGACTCAGGTTTAATCCCATCTTTTACAGAACCTATCTGTTCCTGTATTGCAGTGATTTTTCCCTCTGAGATAACCTTCCATTTACTCCATATATTTTCTTATATGGTACATTTTTCTGTTATTATAATGAGAGTTCCTTGAGGGTGAAGACTATTTTTGGCCTTTTTTTTGTTTCCCTAGAATTTGGAACAGAAATACACATTGACCTCATAAAGGATCTCTACTTTTTTCCCCTAAAGTTCAGAGGATCAATTCTTAAAGATTATTTTGAGATTTTGAATATCCATGAAGTTTCAAGCAAATACTTGGAGATTGTGAGAGCTTAAGTACTTATTTCCAGGAAGAAAAGGAAAATAAATATACATAAAATTCTACTTCAATCATTTGTACATTTCTATGAAACAACAATCAGATATAAAAACTACAAGATATAAGCTGTCTATTGTCAATATTTTTCTAAAGAACTATCCCTATTTACCTATAGGTGCACAAGTGTGACCTCTTCTAAGTCCTTTGTGAATCTATCATACTCTTGCTTTCTCCTGAGATTTAAGGGAAAGGATTATAGGTCTAGAACATATTTCTCTGTATTACCAGATTGATTGAGGACTTACATTGGATCATAAATTTGACCTACCTTGACAATTGAGCAATGCTTTATGGTTCTTAGACTCACCTCCTGACACCTAAGCAATAGCTAGAGAATGGAATAGAATCAATGGCCTCAAGCAAATGTCATACTCCATGATCACTTTTTCCAGATATAATAAAGTTGAGATGCCAAAAACAATATGACAAGAAAATAGGCAAAATTAAAATTACTTGAAAATATATTTCTAAGATTATTTTTTTTATTCCATTTGTGTCATCAAGACATCACCTACCAAGAAAACTCCCCTAACATTTAAAAATACTTACTTATTTTGGGGAAAAGTTTTATGATTTAAAGAGATAGTAGAAGGCAGAAAAATAAATTTTCTTTATAAAAACACTCATTTGGAATTGCTATTTAACAAGAAAGGAAGAAAGGAAGTGGAAGGAAGGAAGGAAGAAAGAAAGTAGATAGATAGATAGTTAAACAGGTGCAGGGAGGGAAGGAAAGAAGGAATAGTTACGTGGAAGAGAGGAGCCTTCAGGAGAGGAGAAAGGAGAAGAGGGGAAAGGAGAGGGAAGAGTAGCACACAGTTATGAAGAACCTACTTCTTTATAATAGCATATTTTTTGAACTATAAATGATTAGAAGAAGAGGTGTTTAAAATAAAGAGCCAGATTTGAACCTCACCTTCTATTTTCCCAGATACAGTAGTATTTCTGCAGAACCACATATATCTTCTTACATTTTCTAGTCATTTTCAAACTTTATGTAGAAGTATCTCAAAATAAATTGTTGTGCCCCTCAAATCTAGCTATCAATACAATGACAGACAAGCGTATAGTGTCTTACAGTGTAAGTGGCAGACTATTTGATTCAATATCACTCATTGCAATTTGACCTTTTTTACATATACCATATTAAATCATTGCTGCTCTGCTTTCATTGCTAGTTTGAACAGTTGCGTGTGTCTGTGTGTGTGTGTGTGTGTGTTAGTCTTTCTTTCATTGACTTTGATTTGAACTATGTTTTTGCTATAATAAGTGAATATACTTATGTTGAAATCTTACTTGGAAAATCAAAAATGTTGGTCACTGTTTCATACCTGTAATCCTTAAGTGTCTCGTGTCCATCCCTTATAATTTATTAATTGCTACCTTATTTCTACAAATGCTTTAAAATCTCTTTGTAAAAATCAAGATATATTTTGGGTTACTGTCATTCCCTTAATACTAATAATATACCAGGTGTAACATGAATTAATATCTTTAACACTCACCTATTCACACATATGATATTTGAATTAAAATCATTTTTGCAGTGATAGATGAGAAAGTCTGACTCTCCCAAAAGTTTTAATAAAACATGTTGCTGCTTTTGTTTAAAGAAAAAAATAGAAATATAGCTGCTGCTCAGAAAGCCAACAACATATTTATTCACTATAATATACCAGAACCTATGATTTGAGAATTTGAACAGCTGATTCAATTACAAGGGTGACAATCATGACTCAGGGTTAATAGTAAACTACAAACCTGAAGACTTTTATTTAAGCACTAATTTTTTCCCAATTACATGTCAAAATAATTTTTAGTATTCATTTTTACAAGATTTGGAGTTCCAAATTTTTCTCCCTCCCTCTCTTCTTTCCCTCCCCTCTTCTGAAAATGGTAGGCAATTTGATACAGGTTATAGATATGCTATCATGTAAAACACATTTCCATATTCGTCACAGTTGTGGAAGAAGAAACATATCAAAAGGGGGAAAAACATGGAAAGGAATAAAGTAAGTGAAAAAACTATGCTTTGATCTGCATTCAGAGTCCATCAGTTCTTTATCTGGATATGGATAGCATTTTCCTTCATGCATCCTTTGTACGTGTCACTGAGAAGAGCTGAGTTATTCATAGTTGATCATCACACAATGCTGCTGATTTTGTGTACAATATTTTCCTGATTCTCCTCATTTCACTTTGCATCAGTTCATACAAGTCTTTCCAGGTTTGTTTGTTTATTTTCTTGTTTGTGAAATCTTCCTGTTCATCATTTCTTATTGCACAATAGTATTCCATTACATTCATATACCACAGCTTGTTCAGCCATTCCCCAATTGATGGAAATCCCCCCAATTTCCAATAATTTGCCACCACAAAAAGGGTTCCTATAAATATTTTTGCACATATAGGTCTTTTCCCTTTTTTATGATCCCTTTGGGATGCTAACCAAGTAGTGGTATTGCTGGATAAAAGGGTATGCACAGTTTGGTCATTCTTTGGGCATAGTTCCAAATTTCACTCCAGAATGGTTGAATCAGTTCACAACAGCGCATTGGTGTCCTAATTTACCGACCTCCTCTCCAATATTTATCATTTTCCTTTTTTGTCATAGCAGCCAATCTGATAGGTATGAGGTGGTATCTCATCCATTGTTTTAATTTTCATTCCCTAATCAAAAGCGATTTAGATCACTTTTTCCTATACCTATAGATAGAAGTATATTCATCTTAATATTACCTGTTCATAGCCTTTGACCGTTCATCAACTCGGGAATGGCTTGCATTCTTATAAATTTGACTCAGTTTGCTATATATTTGAGGCCTTTATCAGAGACACTGGCTATATAGATTGTATCCAGCTTTTTGCTTTCCTTCTAATCTTGGTTGCATTGGTTTTGTTTGTATAAAAGCTTTTTCATTTAATATAATCAAAATTATCTATTTTACACTTCATAATGCTCCCTATCTCTTGTTTGATCATGAACCTGTAACTCACTTAACTTCTTTAAAAATTTACATTTAAATATTTTTGGTATTTATATTACTTTATTGTCTACAGTACCTTTTAGCAACATACAATTTCCTTCCTTATCTCTTTTAATTAGGCATATTTTTGCTTTTGCTTTGTCTGAGATCAGAGTTGCTACCTCTATTTTTTTTTATTTTACTTTAGTTAAAGCATAATAGATTCTGCTCCAGCCCCTTATCTTCACTCTGTTAGTGTCTCTCTGCTTCAAGTGTGTTTCTTGTATATAACATATTGCAGAATTCTAGTTTTTGATCCACTCTGCTATCTACTTCTGTTTTATGGGAGAGTTCATCCCATTTACTTTCACAGTTGTGATTACTAAGTGTGTACTTCCCTCCATCCTATTTTGCCTCCTCTTTGTCCTCTCTTTCCTTTCCTTCCTCATTAGAGTTGTGCTTCTGTCTACTGACTCCACCAATCTGCCCTCTCTTCTCTAAGCAAACTACCACACTTTACTTAATCTCCTCCCCTCCTACTTTCCTGTTGGGTAAGATAGATTTTTATAATCACCTGATTATGTATATTATTCCATCTTTGAGCCAATACTGATGAGAATAAGTTTCACGTGATATCCATCACCCATACTCCCTTCTTTCCCATCAATGTAATAGGTTTTTCATGCCTCTTTATGTGAAATAATTTATCCCATTCTACCTCTCCTTACCTTCTTCACCCAGTATACTCCTCTTTCTCTTACTTTCATTTTTTTAAATGTAATCCACTAAAATTCACATTATACATATATCCTCTGCCTATGTATATTCCTTCTAGCTGCACTGTTAGTGGTACAATTTTTAAGATTTACAAGTATCATCTTCCCACGTACGGATGTAAACAGTTTAGTTCTATTGAATTCCTTATGCTTTCTTTTCTTTTTTTACCTATTTAGGCTTCTCTTGGGTCTTGATTTGGAGAGCAATTGTTTTGTTCAGTTCCAGTCTTCTCCTTATTAAAGCTTGAAATCCTTTTATTTCATTGAATGACCATTTTTCCTTGAAGTATTTTGGTAAATTTTTACAGGTAGGTGATTATTGGTTGCAGTCCTAGCTCCTTTGCTTTCCAGAATATCATATTCCACAACCTCAGATCCTTTAATGTTGCATCTGCTAAGTCCTGTGTAATCCTGATTGTGGTTTTCCAACATTTGAACTGTTTCTTTCTGGCCATTTGCAGTATTTTTTCCTTGACCTGATAGTACTGTAATTTGGTTATAATGTTCCTTCATTTTATTTTGGGATCTCTTTCCTCTGAGGTGATCAGTGGATTCTTTCAATATCTATTTAACCCTCTGGTTCTAGAATATCAGGGCAGTTTTCCTTGATAATTTCTTGAAAGACACTGTCTAGATCCTCTTTTTGGTTATGACTTTCAGGTAGTCTGATGATTCTGACATTGGATCTATTTTTCCAGGTCAGTTGTTTTTCCAATGAAGTATTTTACTTTTTCTTCTGTTTTTTCATTCTTTTGAATTTGTTTCATTGACTCTTGATGTTTCATAGAGTCATTAGCTTCTACTTTCACAATTCTAAGCTTAAAGGAGTTGTTTTCCTCAGATAGTTTTATCCTTTCTTTTCCATTTGGCCAATTCTACTTTTTAAGCAGTTGTTTTCTTTTTCTAAGCTGTTGACTCTTTTTATCATAATCCTGTTCTAGCACTCTCATTTATTTTCCCAATTTTTCTTCTACCTCTCTTGTATGATTTTTAAAGTACTTTTTGAGCTCTTCCATGAGTTCTTTCTGGGCTTGAGATCACTTCTCAATTTTCTTTTGGGTTTTGCCACAGGTGTTTTGACATTATTTCCTTTTCTGAGTTTGTGTCCTGGTCTTCATGACTTTCTAAGGTCAGATTCTTTTTGTTGTTGTTTGCTCATCTTTTTTGGAGGCTTTTTCCTTTCTTTTACTTTTGAGCTCTGCTCCTGGGGTGGAAGGGGCACTATCTCAGGCTTCTTGTGCCAAGTGCTTCAGGCCCTGACTGTTTACCTGATGTTTTGTTGATGCTACCCTGATGCTTACCTGGTGCTGAGCTGGGGTCCCAGTGCTGTTGCCTGGCATGTTCTGAGGCTGGTAGCGTATTCCTGTGTTTCCTCAGGGCTACACTGAAGCACTTGGCAATCTGACCATTGGTTGCTTGTTTTCCAGGAGTTATGCTGAAGCATGGGCAAGGGCCCAGCACTGGCAACTATCTGTTTGCTTAGGTGCCAGTAAGGTTAGTGGTTGCCTCTTTGCCTGGGGCTATGCTGAAGTTCATGGAGGTCTGGATGCTGGAGGTTGCCTGTTTGATTTTTATGCACTCTTGATGATGTCTACAATATGGCTCATATGTTATTAAAAACAGAAAGCATTAAATTAAGGTGGTTTCAAAATATTGAAGAAAACATTCTTTATATTCCAACATTCCAACTATTCCTTCAGTCACAATGTTTCCTCCTCATAGATTTTTACTTATATAATATGCATATCCATCTGCATATCTATATTTCTGTCTATATCTATATCTATTTATATATCTATGTGTATATTTAGATGTATTCAAATCTTGTACAGTTTTACATTATTTAATAAGATCCAGCTAGATTCTTTAGCAGTCTAAAAGTATTGCTTTAATATATGATTTGCTAACTTTTGACATCATGTATATTTTAGTCATCAATCACATCTTTATTTCCTCTGACAAAGTGAATGAACCCAAAGTTATCAACTTTTTTTTCACTTTTCTGGTTCAATTCTGAAATGTATCATTCATCTTTGTAACTTGTAGCTTGTTGATCATTTGTAAGGCATTGAGGCATTATATTTCAGGTATGCATGTGTTTAAAGGATAGTGAGTAACCATGTACCTACAATTAGACACTTAAGCTATCCTTTAAATTCCCTGTATCTATGCTAATAAGGTAATTAAAAACCACAGGATAAAATTTCTTGAATATTTTAAAGTCATTATTTATATCAAATAATATTTATTTCCATCAGTCTGCCTGACAGATTGATGTGAATTAGGAAACCATTCCTTATGTGAATGACTAAGCAATTACTCAATCATTGAGAACTAATCTATTTTTATCAGATTGCAATATCACTTTGAAGTCATAAAATTTTTTTATGACTTTAAACTCAAATATATGCGAGGCAGCATGCTGTTCAGACAGAGTGCGGGCATCAGAAAGATCAGGATTCAAGTCCTGCTTCTGTCATGTTATTTGAGGGAAGTCATTTTACCCCCATAAGCCTCAGACAACCTTAAATAATTATCTTATGTGAAATTACATATACTGACATATTAGTATCTACACATGTACATATATATGTATGTACACATATATTCATATACATGTTTCTGTGTGTATTATGCATGCACAAACTCAGTACTCTGATTTGTTGAAGAATCTAGGATCTCAGGAAAGTGTCCACTTCTCAAAATTTTGCCAATCACAATTCATCTCTGGCTTCCTGTATTGTACCATGCTTGTCCATAATCTTCTATAAATCAACTATAGAGTATTTATCTGAAACTCTTGGAATCTTACCTTTGATGTCTTGCTATTAGATGATTATGTATGGCACCATCTTCAAATCTAATAGCCTTTTGTCGAGATTCATTTTCTTTGAACTTTCTGAAGTATTTGACATTGTAGAGCACCATCTCCTGGACAGAGCACTCCTCTCTAGATTTCCATGTTATTCTTCCCTGTTTCTCCTCTTACCTGCCCAACTCCTCCTTTTAAGTTTCCTTTGCTGATTCATAATTTATGTCTCATTACTTTCTCTCTATACTCTTTCTCTTGGTGATTTCATCAGCTCCCATGATTCCATTTGCAAACTCTAAATAAATGATTCCCAGATCTATATATCTAGCCTTAATCCTCTTCCTAAGCTCATTTTACATCACCAACTATTAGATATCTGTGAATAACTGATATCTCTGAATTTGATTTTTATTTGAATTTCCAAAAGCATCTGAAATTCAAGATGTCTAAAACAAAACTCATTATATTTTCCCTTAAATTCATCCTTAATTACAAAGATCCCTATTACTCTATAGTAATAGTATACCACCATCCTTTTGGATATCCAGCTTCAAAAATCTTACATGTCCAATGGACTGACAACTGCATTGTAACACAATGGATTCAACAAATCTGTAAAATAGTCATATTCTTATGTAGAGTCATGTATCATAATACCTCATATTTATACATACTTTCTCCACAGTGGTTTCATTTTAAGGAACTGAATATATTGGAGGTCTAATTAATCAAGTGGCTTGCTAAAGGTTTTAGAACTAGTCAGTGGTAGAAGCCACATATTCTGAATTCAATTCCAAGATCCTTTCTCTCCCTTACCTTACCTTATTACCTTGCTTATGTGGTCAGTACTGAATATGGTAATTTTAGGGAAAAAGTCTTTCTGAAAGCAGATTTTTGAAAACCTGACTTGAGGGAATACCAAATACCAGAATACTAAAAGAATTGGAACAATTGTGACATAAAAAAAGTTTAGGAAATTCATTTTACAGAGAGTGAGAAAGCAAGGAGTGACTATGCATTGTCAGTTTACAGAATATACTGTCATAAGTTCTACTAGAAGTATGTCTGTTACTAGTCATGCCTTTTGAAAAGTAAGGTTATAGTCAGGCACCTTGAGGGAAAGGGGAAGAGGAGTGCATGCAAATTACAAAATTATCCCAATTTAATTTTGCTCCATTATTGTCTATCTAATGAAGTTATTATCTCTTCCCATCCCTCATTTTCAAACAGAACTCAAGCCATATTGCTTTATAAAGATTTTAGATTATTGACAACATCCTCACCAATTGGGGGTTTCATTTCTAATTTTCAGAGCAGATGAAGGAGCATGTGCCCATGGCAGCACCATCTCTAAGTCTTGACAGTCCTGGTGATAAAAAACTCTTGACAGGGAAACTATCTCATTAGCATTCCCCTTTCTCATGAGTGCTTTTCAAAGGATTTTTAAAAAATGCAATTGTTCCATGGCGCCAATGGAAAGAGTTAAGAAGGAGTTAAAAATGTTATAGGACTGTCCTTTCTTCTAAATATTTTATTTTTTGAGGGTTTTTTTCTGTATCCTTCTTTTTTTAAGTTTTCCAAATTAATATATTATGAGATCCCATTTCTTTCATGTTTTGTTTAATTAAAGGTAAAATTCAAAATCAGCATTAAAATATGACTTTAAATAAGTTGAAACCCTCAAAATCCAACATTTCAGATTTAAAGAAAGGTCACTAGCTTAACCCTCCCACTAGCTTGATCATCTGCATACTTAATAAATAAATCCAAAGATCCAACAGAAATAGCTTTCAAGTACATGTGGCTCCTTCTCCACCCCTCTCTTCACCTTTCTTGCATGCTTTTCCTACCACCCTAGTAATGATAAAGGAAGAAGCTAATGATCTACTTTGCTAAAAGTCACAAATATAATAAGTGGCAGACTAAAGGTTCAAACAGTTCCTTTGGCTTCAAATAGAACACTCATCTTCCCTGGATGACTTATTTGCTAATGTCTGCCTTACTCTAAGTTGTAATAGAGTGACATACTTAAGGAGAAATCTAAATTAAAAAGACTGGATGGGCTTAACTATAAATGTTGGCAGAAAACAAATTTGAGAAATATTTCTGTGCCCTAATGTATAATTTGCCCTTTAGTTTACTCTCACATTTTTAGAAATTCTTCAATGAAACATTGCTTTGTCAAACAGACTTTATGTGCCTTCTACAGTTAACATATTAATCCTTACATTATCCAAAAGTAACTTCTTAAGTGCAGTGCAATTGGGTCCTTACAGAACTATGGGATAGAGAAAAGTTTTAGTGAGGCACAACCTGGAATCTCTTCAATGGGGTACACATAGCTAGATAAGAGTTAGTGTGAAAAATCATGTATTATAGTGGGATTACAACTTAATATAAGTCAAGAACATAGCACTTGATAATTCCACTGCGTATTGCTCTAATTAAGTCATTTGTTGGAGCCATATTTTGGGATGGACATTGAAAAGCTAAATGAAGAGTCACCAGTAATAAACAACAAAAATGGTAAAGGGTCTTGAGATCATGTCATATGGGTATTTCTTGAAGGAATACCCTTGTCAAATCTCTGTCTGCACCAAAATATGAAGGCCATCAGCTGACAAGGTGATTTTATTAAAGCCATACTATGACACTTATCTGCCCTCTGTTCAATGAACTCCAGTGGATCCTTATTACCTCCAAGATCTTCCAAGTCCTCTCTGTGGTATTTAAATACCCTTATAATCTGGCCCAATCCTACTTTTTCCAATCTTCTGACACTTTCTCCCCTTCAGACATACTCTATGATCCTGCTGAATAGGGCAGCTTATAATTTCTTAAGCACAGCATTTCATCTTCTCCCTTTATACCTTTGCAATGACTGCCCTGATACCTGGTTTGCTCTGCCACCTTATCTCTGCCTCTTGGTTCTCTAATTTCTTTTGAGATGATATTCAAGTACCAACTTTTCTCAGATGCCTTTCTTGGTATTCGCAGCTGCTAACACCCTCATCTGTCCAATTACTTCCCATTCACTCTTTTTATATTTTGTTGCTAGTTATTTACATGTTATCTCCCTTTTTAGAATGTGAGTTTATGTGAGAGAAATGGAAGTGTTTTTCCCTTTTTTGATAACTCAGTATTTAGTGCAGTCTCTGTCCTGTAAGTGTTTAATAATTATTTTTTACTTTCTAACTTAATGAATAAATTGGACTACTTAATATAGAAGAAAGAAGACTTAGGCAAGGCAACAAAGACGTAGTAGCTATCTTTGAAGAGTTGTCATGTAGAAGAGGGACTGGTTTCTTTATATTTCATTCCAGAGAAAAAAATTCTGAGTGATATGCGAAAACTACAGAGAAGCAGACAACTCAACCAAGAAAAAAAAAAACAATCCCTAACAATCTCAGTCATCTAGGGAAAAAATGGGGTGGAGAGAGGTAAGTTGGGAAGTCTTGGGAGGTATGAGGCTCCTAGTTACTAGAGAGGTCAAGAGAAATCCAGGTTACTTCTGGGGTCCCTTCCAACTCTGGGACTCTGTGTGATTCTGTGTGCTACATGATGATCCTAATATTAATATTAAGACATATTAATAAGGAGTGAATGCTTTTGAGCCTTTGACATTAGTTCTGTTTCTACTTAGTTTCAACTACTTCATTGCCAAGGTTCTCAAATATATATTATGAAACAAGGTGGCTCTCCAGAGAGAAGTTTAAAGGCCAGGGTTCTGTCCTCAATTGAATTGTTGATTAGAAATTGGTCAAAAATTTATTTCTTTTTTGGGGAGGTGGTGAGAATAATAGATTTAGAATTGGAAATAATCTCAACATTCACTTGGTATAATAGCCTCATGCTATACAGCCATGGTTATGTCCTAATTTGTGTGGATACTGAATCCTATGAAATGGTCACATGGTACATATTTGAACTGCGCATTTCCATTAACATGGAAACAATTACATTTTTTTCATAATTATATCTTGAAATAATGTGCACTACCCTTTTACAGGTTTCATCCTTCACAATAATCAGGACCTACCTGTCAAGGAAATGAGGACCTTTTGTGCCATATTAGAAAGAGTTTAGTGTTTGCAGTAAGAGCATCTGGATACAAGTCCTAGCTTTGACACTTATTAAATCAGTGATCTCAGTTTATTGATCAAAGCCTTAGTTTCTACTTCTGTAAAATAGGGAGGATCCTAATTGAATGAAAAATTAATCTCCTCTTTGAATTGTTGTGAAGAAATAACTTTATAAATCATGTTACTTATATCATTCAATCAATAATCATTTATTAATTAAGCACTTACTATTTTGCAATTATTATTTTGGTAACTATAACAGACAATAATTGAAATTTGTTTAGTACTATAAGTTTACAAAGTGATTTGCCTGCATTATTTAATGTGATTCTCATTACATTTTTGAGAGGAATGTACTATAGGTAGTATTATCTCCATTTTGCAGAGAGAAAACTGAGACTGAGAAGTATTAATTGATTTTCAAACTACTAGTAAATGGTATGGTCAGGATTTGAACTCATATTCTTGTCTACATATCTAGTACTCTATCAGCTAAGTTAGCTATGTATAAGATTTGGATTGAGGAAAGACAGGTTTGAACTTCATAGTACAAAGAACAGGACAATAGACAAGTTGTTATTTAACTTTTTCTGTATGTGATTTCATCTACAAAATATATTCAATAATACCTGTCATCTTCACCTACAATTTTTGGAAGTTTAAATGAAATAATAGTAATAACAAAGAATTCACTTTGTAAATTTCAAAAGCACCACACAAATGTCATCTCTTGCCCAAGTAAACAGCAGAGTTTAAAACTGAACCCACATTTCTGACTCCAGGCCCGGTATGCTTTCTACTCAAATAAATGCTGATCTTGAGATCTTCCTGGAGAATAGATGAGAGGACCGGGAATTATCACTAACTCAATGAGAAAACAGAGTGCACAAGAGTATGGAGCTCAATTTCCAGTGGAATTGAGTTGAAAGATCTATCTGGATGGCCAGGATGACTAGCAAGTGGAAAATGGCATTCCCAGTATTGGTTTAAAGTTCATCCATCACAAGATTGAGCAAGCATCCCTATAAACATTCCCAGATGTCAATCAATAAATAATTATTATGTGCCTACTATGCACACTGGAGATCCAAAGGTAAAATATAGTCCCTGCTCTCTGGGAGTTCACAGATTGTATACTAGCTTAGATGGGCCTGATCAAGATTTAGAGCTAGGAGGGACTTCAAAAGCCATCTAATCTGACCTGATCATTTTTTCAGACAAGGAAACTGAAGCTCATAGAAGTATGCATATCTGAGGACACACAGTTAATGAGTGACACTTGTAGGATTTTAATCTGGGTCTTCTGACTCTACATACATTACCCTTTCCACTAGTCACATTGCTTTCCATTCCCATTGCCATAATGGCAATTTTATTTATTAATTTTGTTTCTATGCATGACTTTGAAACCACCAAGAATAACAGAATAGAATTGTAAGAAAATAGAGGAAATGAAGTTATTCTTTAGGATGAAGTGTTTGAGTCAAATATGAATTGAAGAAATACCTATGCATAATAATAACAGAGGTCAATCTAGCATTATTTTATGCCTAGAAGAAGTTTCTTATATAAGAAGCTTGGAAAGTACCTTCAAATCAACTTTTAAGACAAATTCTATTGAGTGGTTGAAGAGAGATAAAGATGATAAAGGGGTCAGGACATAAGAAAGTTACTCCATGGGATTGGAGGGGATGTTCAAAAATTCTGTGGTAGCCAAGTGGGAGGAATCATGTTTCATATTTAATTAGTTGCTCTAATTCAGTCCTAAGCCCAGGTGTTTCTGGGATGCTGAGGGAATATAAGTACATTCAGCATACTGGGTTCTGCTAGTTTAAGTAGAAATCATACCAGCATTTCTCCTCTTGAGCCATGGAACATTTTCCCTAAACTGAGGACTGGTGAAAGAGGGCTGGTGTGACTTTTGAAGCCATCATCTAAGAGAGCAGCAATTGCCCTAGTATCAAGACAAAGCACAGAAATGGGAACAAAGCCTAGAACTGTCAGAACAAGAAGCTTAGCTGGAGAGCAGGAGAACAGAAGCCATGGAAAGAGACAGCAACAGCCAAGAGATCTTCCTCGTTGGAAATCAGGACCAGAGCTACGTGGACAGATTGTATCCAAAGTGTACTGGAATCAGTACTCCTACACATACACACACTCCAGACTAAACACCCAAAGAGTAGGTGATTTCTCTTTTTTCTTCTTCTGCTCATTTCCTCTCTCTCTTCTAGGAAGGGATGCAGTGTTCTTACTTCCTGAAACTTCCATTTTTAAAAGTTTGATTTTTGTGGTTTACTTTGTCTTTTAATCATCATAAATGTAGTTAACCATTCCATTGCCAGTCTATGTGTATCTTTTGTTAAAGAGGATGAATTGGGGCCGTAAGTCAATACTAAACAAAGGAGATAGATATTTACAAATGCAATATTTTTGCCTTACTGGTTCTCTGCTTTGAAGTTCAAAGTTAAAGGAGAGAAAATTATTGATTCATTCTCATGAAATTCCCAAGACAGAGGGAATGCATTTTTCTTGGATCTCTCTCTTAGCAATGAGTCTGCAGTTTGGCAGAGAGTGGGGAGGGAGTAAAGAGGCGACTGTGAATAGCTGAGCTGGCTAGACAGTCCACCTGTTTCCATTCCCTATCCCATGTCCTGGTTTGAAATAAAAATCAGAAGGAATCCAGAATGGAAAGGGGATGAAGGAATCTAATAAATTTCTTTCAACATACACGCTGTGCCTGGCTGAGGGGACCAGGATGAATAAGAACTTTTTTCTACCCTTATTTGTTCTTGTAAAGTGAAGAATAGGTATTTTGTTATTCTGTCAATTACACCATGCTGTTTAGTTCTATCCGTATAATGTGCATCCCAGGATCAGTTTTATTCTTTATTTGTTTGCTTTTATGACTTTTTGAATTTGGTTATGTTTTCTTATGTAAAATTTAGGACAAATGTCACAGAACATTCCACAAACATTGTTCATCATCTTTTATCAAGATTCATATTTAGAAAAAATGGGATATTTTTCTTCATTAGAATTTTTTTTCAAACTGCCTCTGAATTTTTATTTTATTCATCCTTTTTTTCAAATTTTCTGTCTTATGTTCTTCATAAATGGTCTTTCTAGATGAATATTTATCATTTTTCTATCTATTACCAAGTGACTTTAAATTACCATCTCATTTTTCATAACTTCATATTTCATCCTTTATACCACTAATTACACTTTTGTACTTTGCAATTCCTTTTTTAACCTTTCTATACAATTGAATCTCTTCATTGTTTATTTTCTTGCATTATTTCACACATAATAAATAACTTTATATATAGCACACTGTTTTTTTTTCTCATCTTAACCTCATCATAGACTTGCCCAAAGGATGGGCTGTCATTGAACACCTAGGTACACTAGGCCCATGCAGTATGTCTCTCCAAGCACCTCATTATTTCTGTCTTTTGGGGATAATGTTTTTAAGGAAGAGTAAAAAGGGTTAAGACTTCTATTATTGCAAAATATTTGTTCACCCTTCCAGAAGATTCATTCCTGCCAGACTTACATTCCAAATAAAACACATATCAATCAATCAACCAATCCACAAGCATTTAATAAGGGATTTCTATGTGCCAAGAGCTAATGTATGTCATCTTGCTGAGGGGGGATTAAAGAGGACTGGAAACCTTTTATATTCTTTGGTCAATTATCATTACTGCATTTTTTTTACTCTTTCACGACATGACAGTTATTTACTCTGGGCCTCAAATGCATCCATCAATGTTTAAGCACCTTAAAGAATGACACGTCTTTTAAGCAAATAACTGCTTTTATTCCTTTTTCTTCTAGTTCATAGAAAACAAACTGTTCAATAAAGAGAATGATACTATATTCTCACAAGGACATGGATAAGAAGAAATTCTATTTAGCTAAAAAAAATTAAAAAAAAGAATACATCCACAGGGAGGTTTAATGCATACCTTAATAGAAATGTCAAGGAAAGTAATGAAATGCAACTGCAGGATACATAAAGAGAGATAAAGCAAATATTATCAACCCATCAGGCATGAAGGAGGTTAAAAGATAGCATTATAGCATTGCAGTTAACCTGCTAACCCTTCACTTCACTCATATCAAGCTACTCACCGCTTCAGACCACTTGAGGGCACTTAACCCCATTTAGATCTATTCTCATTCATTCTACTCCACTCCATTACATTTCATTCCTCATGTACAGAGGTTGTGCCCAGGAGGATGCTTGTCAAGGCCTCCTGAATACCTTTTGTGTCTCCTTAAGCAGAGTATAATCCCATGACAAGGTTAAACTCCTTGTCAAGGTTAATTCCTTTTTAACAAATTTAACAGAAATGAGACCTTTTTTTCTTTCCTCCTATTGATGTTTCCTATATAAAGTATGTTATTTTCTTATCCTTTTAACATCACATGAAGAGTAATTTATTCTTGGTTAGTCATATGCATGAGCTACAATCTTGGACATGGCCTTTGAAAGAAGAACTGTTGTTTAGGGAGATAGACAGATGCACAGATAGGACCAGAGTTTAGAATGAGAGAATTTGATCATATACCAGAGGAAAACACCACCATCCCTATCCAATTTGCTCTACATCCAGGAAATGAGTAAATCAGGGATGATGCGGTTAGTAAGCATAAGACATAGAGTAAGGGAGAGATTTGAAAGAATTTCCTGGACCATGTTAGAATCTCCAGGAACTAGAATTAGAAATTCTCAGTCAATAAACATTTATTAAGTGTCTACTATGTACCTGGAACTCTGCTAAGCATTGGAGAGTAAAAAGAAAGACAAAAGACAGTCTCTGTTCCCGAGAAGCTCATTGGCTAATGAGAGATCACAGTCTTATGAGGTAGATACCCTCCAAACGGGCAAAAAGAATTGATTTGCCTTTGGACTCAGGTGTTAGTCTCTTGTCCTTTTCTGTTGGGTGAAATAAAGTCTACCCTATGGTCAAGTTGTCATTCACTTAATTTTTCATTGAGAGCTAAAGTTCTTTTGTGCAATCCAAATTTCAACATTTCTAGGAAAAACTCTATGTGAATCATTAGCTAAGAAGAGACCTTTGTATGAGACGTCCCTAAGCTTGATGCTGGCACATGCAAACTCAAAGCTTCACTTTTGGACCATTGGTTAGTACACACACACACACACACACACACACACACACACACACACACACACA
>NW_020954562.1:22756171-22908149 GCF_900497805.2 Vombatus ursinus | reverse complement strand
ACACACACACACACACACACACACACACACACACACACACACACACAATCTCATAATGACCTGCCTTACTAGGATTACAAAGAAAGTCAAGAAAATTTTTACACCCTCATTTCAATTACAATGTTGTAGGATAAAGGGTAGATAGGATATATATATTTTTTAATCTTACTAGTATTTGTGGTGAGGAGAAAGTAAAAGTGAACAAGAAAAGTTTTAAATATCTTTCCTAAGATGGCATTGTTAATAATAGTCTGAAATGGGGCTCAGTCCCAGTTCTTTTGATTCCAATTCCTCTATGCCAATGCGCTCTCTCTCTCTCTCTCTCTCTCTCTCTCTCTCTCTCTCATTCCTCTTATTTCTAGACCTGTGATTTCTTGCATATGGAAATTCTTTCCCTTACCTTAATACTGACAAAGGTCTCATGAGTTGCAAATATCATATTATGTGTAGTTAGATTCATAGATAGAGGGCACAGGGTGAGTTTAAGATGAAGGGATGATATCTGGAGAAAAAAAATAAGGGGTGAGAGAGGAATATACTGGGAGAAGGAGAAAGGGAGAAGTGGAATGGGGTAAATTATCTCACATAAAACAGACAAGGAAAGGCTTTTACAATGGAGGGAAAGTGAGGGAAGGTGAGAGGGAAGGAGTGAAACTCATTCTCATCAGATTTGGCTTAAGGAGAGAATAACATACACGCTCAATTGGGTATGGAAAGCTATCTTACCCTACAGGAAAATAGGGGGGGAAGGGGATAAGAGTGGAGAGATGATAGAGAGGAGGGCAGATTGGGCGAGGGGGTAATCAGAAGCAATCACTTGTGAGGAGGGACAGGGTGAAAAGAGAGAAAGAATAAATGGGGGGGCAGGATAGGATAAAGGGAAATATAGTTAGTTTTCCACAGCATGAATGGTATGGAAGTGTTTTGCATGACTACACAAGTATAACCTGTAAAAAAATAATAACTTTCCTTTTCCTGACCCACTATAAATCAAAAAGAAATAACCATGTTATTGCCCAATGAAATATATATTATTTTTCATATTTATTTTCTCTTCTAGAACCCTGACTAGATATATTTCTTGGCAGAAGAGAACTTGACTATAATCAGTCATAATCTATCTCTGTGAATTATTGCCCATCAAAAAGTCTGACTCTCTTAAGTTCATAAATGACAATGGCCATCCAAGATCTTCTAGAATATTGCTCTGTTATTTCACATTACGCACCCTCACAAGCTCTGTTCCAGTTGAAATGAACCAATAGTTCTTCTCAAACTTTCAATGCTATCTCTCACTTCCATGTCTTGCATAGGTTATCTATCCTCCATACCTGGAGGGAACTCCCTCTTGATCTCCACCTTTAAAAATCCTTATTTTCCTTCATGGGTCAGTTCAGATGTCACATCACTTATAAAGCCTTCTCAACCCTTTCCAGGTAAGGGACCTCTTCTTCATCAAATTTTCCCAGAGTCCTTTGTCTAAATGTCTTCTTTGTCCTTATATTCCAACTTATAGTATGACTATCTACATAACCGTTGTGGAATTTAAGTTTCTTAATTTTTTTTTATATCACTAGATACCTAGTGCCTACAATGTGGTAGCTATTTAATAAATCTTATTGAGGCAACTAAGTGGTGTAATAGAGAAAATGTTAGATTTTAATTCATGGGCCAAAAAACAATAGTCAAATCCAATGTGACACATTAATTAATGTAATCTCAGGCAAGTTATTTAACTTCTACCAGCTTCAGTTTGTTTGTCTGCAAAATGGGGTTAATAACAATATGACATGCTTCACAGGGTTATTGTGGCTATCAAATGAGTTAATCTCTTTATAATTCCATCCATTTCTCAACATAGATATTGAGAAATGGAAATAAGAAATCTCTGTGTAATCTCCTGTCATCTGCAAACTTAAAATGCTATGTAAATGTTAGCTATTATTATTGAGTTGGGTCAAATCCTGTCTTTGTCTTACTAACTATGTGACCTTGGACAACTCACTTGAATCAAAATAAGTATCCTTATTTGTGAAGTGAGAAAGATGGACTAGATATGCTCTTTGGGCCTCTTGATTTCTAAAAGTCCACTGATCCTGTTTTATCCTCTCCACTTTTTTCTTCCTCTATTCTGCCTTGTCACAATCTTCTGTCTATCTAGAATGCCCTTTGCTCTGTATCACCACCACCTCCATCTTGCAAAGATGGAATATAAACATTCCATTTTCTCCTAAAACTTTCTCTAATGTAACAGTGCCCAATAAAAGGAGAAAATTACATTCTCTAGAGTTTCAGCTTCAGTTTGCAAAAGCCAAGTTATTTATTGAAATTATTACCAAAGGAATTACTGGGAGTACTGTCTCAGTAACTATATAATGTCAGGATAAATTAATTAAGGAAAGCCTGTCAAGAAGGGCAATGGAAGTTTCTTTTATTCTTTTAATCCTATTAGTCAATCAATTAGTCAGTCAATTTTTGATCTTCCAGGTAATCAAGTGAGATAATATAACTTCCAGAAACAAAAATAAGGAGACCTCATCTCAGTTATGCTGAAATAAGACCAGATGAATTCTCCCATTTGTGCATTAGGGACTCTTAAGAGTATTTTCTTTTGGAGGCAGAGCCAAGTGGGCAGAGAGAAAGCAACAACACCCCTGAACTTCCCCAAACTCCTCCAAATAACTTTAAATAATGACATAAAGCAATCCCTGGAGCAGCATTACCAACAAAAGGAGAGAGTGAAATAATTTTTTAGGCAAAAACAACTTAACAGGTGAAAGGTCTGTCACACCTGGGTGAGAGTGGAACATAGTTCAGAGCAGGCCACACTGGCATAGACCCAATCCAAGTAAATCAGCAGAAGACTTGGGAGCCACTGAATCAGCAGCAGCAGCAGCTGCTTCTGGATGTCTCAACCCACAGACAGTAAGGGAATCAAACAACTGATCAGAAGATTAGAGGGGTCTCTTTGATAGCATCGAGGCAAGACTCTATTGCTTTGCCATAGTTGATCTGGGTCACTGTCCTGGATGGCAGTCCCAGGGCCAGGAGAAGCACTAGCACACCAAAGCTTGTGGTTACAGTACCCTTGGCACAGCCACAGGTTAGAAAAGAGTACTTGTGGTTGCTCACAGACTAGAGCACAGGCCAGGAGAATAGTGAATACCTCTCCTCAGATCATATCACCTGAGAAGAAATGAAAATGTATCGGTCCCTAGAAGTATCTCTGAAAACTTCTGCACAAAACCCCTGAAGCTTGGCATAGTACTTCCTCCACCCTGAACTTTTAACAAAGAGTTAAAAGTCAAGCTATAGGCTGGGAAAATGAGCAAACAATGAAAGAAAACTCTGACCGTAGAAAGTGACTATGATGACAAGGCAGATCAAAACACACACTCAGAAGAAGATAGCAAAGTCAAACTCCTGTATCTAAAACCTCCAAGAAAAATATGAATTGATCTCAGGCTATAGAAGAGCTCAAAAAGGATTTTTAAAATCAAGTAAGAGAGATAGAAGAAATATTGGGAAGAAAAATGAAAGTGATACAAGAAAATCATGAAAAAAAAGTCAAGAGTTTGGTAAAGGAGACACACATAAATACCAAAGAAAATAACACCTCAAAAAACAGACTAGACCAAATGGTAAAAGAAGTACAAAAGGACAGCAGGGAGAAGAACACTTTAAAAAAGCAGAATTGGCCAAATGGAAAATGAGGCACAAAAATTCAGTGAAGAAAAAAAAAACTCCTTAAAAAATAGAATTGGCCAAATGGAAAAGGAAGTCAAAAAGCTCACTGAAGAAAATAATCCCTTAAAAATTAAAATGGAGGGGCATTTAGATGGCATAGTGGATAGAGCACTGACCCTGAAGTCAGGAGAAACTGAGTTCAAATCCAGCCTCAGACCAAACATTTGCCACTTGCTAGCTTTGTGATCTTGGGCAAGTCACTTAACCCCAATTGCCAAAAAAAGAAAAGAAAAAAAATGGAATGAAGCAAATGGAAGCTAATGACTTTATGAGAAATCAAGAGACAATAAAATAAAATCAAAGGAATGAAAAAATAGAAGATGATGTGAAATATCTCATTGGAAAAACAACTGACCTGGAAAACAGATCCAGGTGAGATACCTTAAAACTTATTGGACTACCTGAAAACCATGATTAAAAAAAAAAGCCTAGGCAAGATTTTTCAAGAAATTTTCAAGGAAAACTGCCTTGATATTCTAGAACCAGAGAGTAAAATAGAAATTGAAAGAATGCACTAAACACCTCATGAAATAAATCCCAAAATGAAAATTCCAAGGATATTATAACCAAATTCCAGATTTCCCAGGTCAAGAAGAAAATATTGCAAGCAGACAGAAAGAAACAATTCAAGTATTGTGGAAACTCAATCAAGATAACACAGGATTTAGCAGCTTCTACATAAAAGAATTGGACTGCTTGAAATATGATATTCCAGAGGACAAAAAAAGCTAGGTTTACGACCAAGAATCATCTACCTAGCAAAAGTTAGCATAATCATTCAGGGAGGAAAATGGATGTTCAATGAAATAGAGGCCTGTCAAACATTCCTGATGAAAAGACCAGAGCTGAATAAAAAATTTTACTTCACATACAAGACACAAGAGAAGCATAAAAAGGTAAATAGGAAAGGGAAATCATAAGGGACTTAATTTGGTTAAACTACATTCCTCCATGGGAAGATGATTCTTGTAACTCATAAGAAGTTTCTCATTATTAGGGCTGTTGGGAGTATATACAGACAGAAGGCACAGCTGTAAGTTTAATATGAATAAGAATCAGGGTTGAGAGTAATGTACTGGGAGAATGGGAAAATGGGAAGTAGAATGGGGTAAGTTATCTCAATAAAAAGATAATAAAAAGCTTATACAATGAAGAAGAGTGAGGAGGTGAGGGGAAGTGAGTGAAAATTACTCTCATAAAAATTGGTTCAAAGAGGGAATAACATACACACTCAATTGAATATAGAATTCTATCTTAACCTACAGGAAAGTAGAAATGGAAGGGAATTAGAGAAGAGGTGAGGGTGATAAATAGAAGGAAGGGCAGGTTGGGGGAGGGGATAGTCAGAAACAAAACTTTTGAGGAGGGACAGGGTGAAAGGGAAGAGAGAACAGAATAAATGGGGGAAATAAGATGGAGGGAAAAACAGTTAGCAATAGTCACTGTGAAAAAAATTTTTGAAGCAAGTTTCTCTAATAAAGGCCTCATGTCTCCAACACATAGAGAACTAAGTCAAATTCATAAAAATAAGAACCATTCCACAATTGATAAATGATCAAATGATATGAAGTTTTCAGATGAAGTAATCAAAGCTATCCAAAGCCATATGAAAAAATGTTCTAAATCACTATTGACTGGAGAAAAACAAATTAAAACAACTCTGAGGTACTATCTTATGCCTTTTAGATTGGATAATAAGACAGAAAAAGAAAATGACAAATGCTGGAGGAGATGTGGGAAATATGAGACTTCAATGTATTGTTGGTGGAGTTGTGAGCTGATTCAACCATTCTGTAGAGCAATTTCAAACTACACCAAATGGCTATAAAACCATGCATACCCTTTGACCTAGCTAGTCATACCATTACTAGGTCTGTATCCAAAAAGAGATTAAAAAAAAAAGGTAAAGGACTTACATATTCAAAAATATTTATAGTAGCTCTTTCCGGGGGCAAAGAATCAGAAATTGAGGGTATGTCCATCAACTGGTGCATGGCTGAACAAATTGTGGTATGTGGCTATGATGGAATATTATTGCGCTCTAAGAAGTGATGAGCAGGATTCTCTCAGAAAAACCCAGAAAGACATACATGAGTTGATGCAAAGTGAAATATACTGTGTACAAAGTAACAACAATATCATAAGATGATTAGCTGTGAATGACTATGCTGTTCTGAGAAATACAATGATCCAAGACAATTCTGAAGGATTTATGATGAGAACTGCTATCCATTCCCAAAGAAAGAAGTGATGGTGTCTGAATGCAGATTGAAGAATACTTTTTTTAACTTTTCTTATTTTTCTTGCCTTGTTTTTGTCTATGTTTTCTTTCACAACATGATTTATATGGAACGCTTCGTGTGACTACACATGTATAAACTATATCAAATTGCTTGCCTTCTCAATGAATGACGGTAGGGGAGTGAGGACGAGAGAAAATTTGGAACTCAACATTTTAAAAATGAATGAAAAAAATTGTTTTACATGTAACTCAGGAAAAATAACATACTAAATATTTTTAAAAGAATATTTTATTTTGTATCTAACTACAAAAAATTGACAATGCCTAGAGATATCTAACCTATCTACTGGGCATAATCTCAAGGTCTACAATTCCTTCTTGTGTTTATGAGCAAGTTGTTTCTCTATTTATTTTCTAAAAATATTTAACATTTAAATTCTACCAAAAAGAGCAGAACTCCAAATGCAAGTTTTAAATGAGTATTTAAAAAATAATGTCACCACTTTCTTATAGAAAATCACAGTGGTGATTACAAATTAGGTGGGTAGCCAGAGTAAGAAAGGTTAAAGAATGAAACATTTGAACATCATTGGCAAGATGGCTTTTATCCCTAGATGGGAAAAGCATAAATTTCTCTTTAGTCACCCTTCAAATCACCTATAGAAGCAGCACTGTTGAGGAAAACACATGCACACACACACACACACACACACACACACACACACACACACACATTAATTTTTTTGCATTACAGATATAAAAATATTGACTTCCTTACCACCCCAGAAAAGATTAACTTGTGCATTTTAGCTGTCATCATGGAACACCATGGAAATCACAATAATATTTCTGCTTTTTTTAAGTTTGCTACTTTTGAACAACAACAACAAATGAGAACTAGTGATATAGGCTAGTGAGACAGTCTTAGGGTCCTGAAGATCTGGGGTCAAGTCTTGCCACAGGTGCCTTGGTACCTTCTGCCTGTGATTGAGTATAAATCACTTAAACTTTCAATGGCCCAGGTAGTACTCTAAGACTCTAAGTTTCACAGAAGGTGGAGATATGCTTGGTAATGCGAGTCCCTTCACTGAGAAGTCTCTATACCAATTAATTCATAGGTCCATTCATCCTCAAAGGAAAAACCATATGGAGCCCTTCTGTTATTCCAAAATCTTAATTTACTATTTCCACAAAGAGTCAAGCAATTTCATTTATTTTTGCCATTTTTTAGTCAGTACTTCAGAGAATCCATGTTTACATTGAAGCTGGTGCTCCCTCTATAGATACCAATAACAATTGGTCTATTCTACCTCACCTTTGGGTCAGATTTTTGTAGCTTTGGAAATAGAGGGGAGCATAGATAGTATTTAACCCAACCTTCCTTTTTTTCTGTTGGAATGAGTTTCCATATTTCTACCAGACTAAAAGTGAAACAGACATTCACAGTTCTGAACCCTCTACTTATCACACAAGAGTTTTGATCTGTCCCATTTCTGACATGGGCTAGTTTGACCTTCTGCTGTAGCCCCTCACTCTCAGGGGCTCATTATATGGTGCCAGACAGTGTGGACACCCACTTGCTTTAGCCCATTTAGCTCAGAAATCCTGAGTTCAAGCAATCCACCAACCTCAGCCTCCCCATTAACAGGAATTAAAGGTTTTTGCAACCATGGCCAGACCTCCCTCATTTTCTAAATGAGACCCAGAAAGTTTAAGTACATTGTCACTTAGGCCACAAGTGGTCACATAGGCCACAAGCAGACAGAACCAAGATTTAAAACAAGATTTTCTGACTCTAAATCCACTCTGTACCACACAGATCTTGTGTAATATTTGAACATGTCTTTATATAAGTCTTTCACAAAAGATCCTTTCAAAGAGCTGAAGATTTTTCTCTCAGTTTTTGTTTTTGTTTTGTTTTTATTTTTTTAAATATTTTCTGAGTGCCAGAATAATACAGGGGCTGTCCATCTATCTGTGTAGTCTCTCATACATAGCTCTTAGGCGTCAGAGGAAGTCAAGTCAACTAACAAGCATTTATTATTTCTATTTGCCATGAAAGAAAAGCAAAATAGTTTTCCTTTGAGGAGCACTCCATTTAAGGAAGAAATTCAATTCAGTTAAGTTCCTGACTCCAAGACTGGCTTTCTACCCATTGTGTCATGATGTTTGTCGTGTTGCCACTGGCCTCTCTCCAAAAAATTGTCAGTCTTAAATTTAATTTAATTGTAGCAATATGTTGAATCTGACAGTTTCCATATTGTAGCAAATAATTATTTAAGAAATGACATCATGCTACTTCTGATGAAATATATGAGAGGGTAAGGGAAGCAACATTAGTTTGAGGTTTAGATATCTATATGAGATAGAGAGGGAAAAAGGTTTAAAAAATGGAGGAGTCTTGGAGTATGGAAGGCCACCAATGACATGCTTAGTCATTTACAATGCCTTGAATATTGCTCTATATAATAAACTTGTACGTCATTGGAGGTCTTCTAGAAAAGGCAGGGTGACAAGTAGTAGGTTATGTTGTAGAGTAGGTTTTTCAAGAGGAATGAATTAGACTAGATGACCTCCAATTTCCTTCTTCAAGTTTCTTACTCAGATTCTGTGACTTCTTTTTTTTTGTTAGAGACAATGCAAATTCACTTCAGAGTTTTGAGTAGGATTTATATGACTTTTGAAATATAATTTTGGTAGTGACTTCTTATCTCTGCATTCTCTTTACCAACATAAAGCAATCAGAAGTATTATAATAGTTCTGTAATTTGTGTCCCTGCTTCCAGTTTCTCTTCCTTCTTATCCATTTTCAACACATAATCTTCCTGAAGTACAAGTCAATTTATATTGCTCACAGGCCCAAAAGTGTTTAATGACCCCCTGTTGCTTTGAGGATAAAGTACCACACTCCTGAATCTAACTTTTATGTTGTCAGTGATCTGATTCCTCCCTAACTTTCCGCCCTTATCATATACAGCTCAATTTTATACAGTTTATGTTCTAGCCTACATTCAACAGTCCTTCTACCACCCTAACCTTTTCCTTCAAATGCTTTCAGTCTTCATATCTACCTCTTAAAATACTTATCTTTCATTAAACGTTCTATCTAAATATTGCCTCACCTCCTCTGTGAAGCTTTCCTTGATACACAGCTCAGTCATTAAATCTTGAATTATATTGTATTTATTTATCTGTGTATGTATGACATTACCTAATACATAGTAAAAATGTGTTATTTATATGCTTGCAGACATATTATATTGACCTAACATAATATAAGTTCATAAAGGGTAGGACCTGTTTTGTTTCAGGAACTGGAATTACAGATTCTCCAATGCTAACAACACCTTCCACACATGAACGATTATTGAATTCTATTAAATTTAGTGCCATCGATGAACATTTAATAGAGCAAATATGTTTATATTCTTGACAGATCTTAGGGTTGATACTTTGACATACCTAATAGAATTTGTTCTTCAGTTACAATGATTTTTTCCCACTCTAATCTATTTCTAATCATTAGCAACATGAAACCAGGTCTGGCTAGAAGGGAAAAAACAAAGTAAAAATTAACATATTTTACTTATTAAAAGTTTTAATTCACTAGAGTAAGTCCTGAACAAACATAAATCTCTCTGGACATCCTCCCATTCCCAACAGTACTAATATCAGGAATGAATTCAATGTTTTTGCCTCTTATAACCAGTTAAAAAATGATTAATATATTGTTATTGTTGTTGCTTTTTCATTATCCTCATGATGCTGTGCTCACTGCATTTGAAAATACAGTTTTAATGTGACAAATTAGGATTTTACTGGTTTTTTGCAGGATGAAAAAAATGGAAACCCTTAATGATAAATGTTGCCACAGATTGGTACAGTTATCTTACCTCCTATACCAGTGTCTGGAATTTATAGACTCATTACTTGAAAAAGAATCAGCAAATGATTAACATGGCTTGCTGAAAATACGAATAGCCCTTCTCCATTTTTCTTTCACCTTTTAATAGTCAAATTAGTGATCTTTCCATTTTTTTCTGTATTGAACAATTGTGGAAGTCATACTAGGCAAAGGTGATTCCAGGTGTCCATTCCCTAAAGATATACCCATTAAACATTGTTCCACTTGTATAATTGTCTTAAATTAAGCATTAATTATAGAATAACAGTGAGACTTGTCAGTGCTTGAAAAAACTTCCAATCCATTTCTTCACCTCCAACAATTTCTGCCAGTTTAACTCCAAGGAATCATTTTACCCTTATCCAGTATAGCTCCATAGTGCTTTTCTCCTAGGACTTTAAGAGCAAAATTATTACTTTATTGAATTAAGTTCCCTGAAAGTTTCTAAACTCTGCTAAGAATGTTGTGGTGAAGGTGACCAGCTTTTCCTCTGGTAAACCCTCTGAAATCTTTTTCTATAGGCCAAGAATGATGTGGACATATATCCATATATCACAAAGGTGTGATACCTGAACATCTTTTTTCTTGCTGAGCTCATTCACACCAGCTTGCCCTCAAAAAAGGCAGGCCTATTTGTTTGTCTTTCCCCAAAGTAGGGGCCAAAACCATTTACCTACTACTCACTACTTTCTTCCAAGATCCTAGGAATAGCAATGATGTTCATATTGAGAGTGTGTATGTGTGTGTGACTCCTATTATTCAACATTGTATCTTCAGAGTCTCCACTGGGCTTATACTCCCCACTTATACTAAATCAGTCCCCAAGACAAGAAACAAAATATTTATTAAACCATAAGACAAAATTAATAATAATCATGACTCAAAAGAAGGAGAAATCAGGAATGATCAGCAAATTTATTCTAAAGAAGACTATTACAGGAATAACCATAATATAACAATCTGCCCATAAACTTTGAGTAACATTCTTTCACCACTGCATAAAGTATCTGTAGCCAAGACTGAGCACATACTTGCTAAAACCTAGAAAAGAAGCACGTGAGTATGGAAAACTATGTGTCCAAGGGCAGTGAAATCTTTGGATGTAGGCCTTGATACACTTGGTAAATTCAGAAATAATTTTCCCCAAATGAAACCATTTCTCTGCTAGTTTCTCTCCTTCTGGCCCTCATTGTTCTCCTTTTGGACATAGTCATTCTTCTGCTCTTGAGCCAATGAAGCAATGACAAGCTCATTAGCTAGAGAGCCAATGAAGCAGTATTAAGCTTTTTATTTAGTTCATAGGAACCTTTAATAGAGCACTGAGGAAGTATTATGATATTATAGCCACAAGCAGTTACCTTAATATGAAGAACTGCCAAGGTCATTGGATCTTCAAATAACAGAGGATTCTGCTTTTCCCAACCTCCATGCTTATTCTCACAAATAGTACAGGTCATAGCAAAAGAGAGGCAATGCCTCTTTTGCCCCCTCTATTCTTTCCCCTCTCAAACAAGAAAGGTCAATAGAGAACAACACCAGCAGACATCCCTAAAAGGTTTCCCCCCTCTCACAAGACGCAGCATTTAGCTATCTTCTAAAAAGCTTACAGCAACTGTTAATAAAAACATATTTTCATTGTTGTTGTTTGGGTGTTTTAAACTCTTTGTGACCCTCTTTAATTTTCTTGGCAAAATACTAGAGTCATTCACCATTTTCTATTCTAGTTCATTTTACAGATGAAGAAACTAAGACAAACAGGGTTGAGTGACTTATCCAGGGTCACATAGCTAGTAAGTATCTGAGACCAGATTTTAACTTAGTCTTCTTGGCTCCAGGCCCAAAGCTCTATCCACTGTACCACCTAGCTACATACTATGTGCACAACATGGAAACAACTGTATGTGTGTATATGTATGTATAGGTACATACACACACATGTGTATATGAAAAATTTGGGAAAAAAATGAACTGAGGAGAGGCACCAGAACTAAAGGAGATCAAGAAAGTCTTGCTGTAGAAGATGGGATTTTATAGGGGTCTTAGAGGAAACCAAATGAGCCAAGAGTTATAAATTAGAAGGGAGAGCATTTCATGGAGGATACCCAATGAAAATGACTGGAATCAAGAGATGGAGTTTCTTGCTCAAAGTTTAGCAAGGAGGGTGGTGTCATTCAATCACAGAGTAAGTGAAGAAACATATGTGTAAGAAGGCTGTAAATATGTATGGGGAAAGGAGACATGGGTTATGAAAGGCTTTAAATACAAAGCAGAAGATTTTGTATTTGATCCAGGAAGTGATAAGGAGCCATTGGAATTTGTCAAATGGGAGTGTGGTAAGGGGAATGCCATGGTCAGACATACACTTTAGGAAGATCACTTTTGCAGTTGAGTGGAGGTTGCAATGGAATGAGGAGAAATACTGCAGGAAGAAAAAAAACAGCAAGCAAATTATTCCCATTTTCCTCAGACATACACACTATAATGCTGTGACATTGTTACTTGCTCAAACTTGAGTAAGATTTGATGCCTATTCTATGCTGTTTCCTTTTCTCTTCTTTTGCCTAAGCTAAGCATGTGACCAACTTTAGGCTCATTTTCACAAGTGTTAATAGATCTTAAGTGTAAGCATCATGGAGGAAATCAATTTTGATATCTATTTATAAACCATTTGGCCTAAAATTCCAAAATGTACCTCAGCAGCATAAGTACACTATAAAAATAAGTGATATTCTATTGGTAATAATTTTGTTTTCATTTTTCAGTTGTTTAATTTTCCTAGGATTTGTTCAATAGACATTTGGTTGTGGTTTAGGAACTATATCCAACACAACTCTTCCCCTTAAAATAGAAGAAAAAAATGTAGTTTTCATATGATCATCCAATATCCCCTTGTTTACATCTGTCACTCTTAAAATATATTTAAAATATAATTAAGCTTGTTTAGAATGGATATACATAACGTATGTGTATATGTGTTTATGGATATGTTTATACAAGCACATTTGGAGTAATCTTGAATTCTGTTCTATGTAATACATTGATTTCCTTATATGACTTTAAATAAAGGCTAAGTAACAATTTAGTTTCTACTGTGAAATAGAAATAATTTTTTAACCCTCTGAGTACCTTTCCCCCAAAACTTTGCTCTATATTTGGATGGGGAGGACAATCATGGCTCAGTTGTAACAACTAAGGAAAAAAAACAACTATAGGATGTATTGATGTTGAGTTTAGGAAGATAGAGAGGTTGATGTAATCAATTATTTTCAGAAAAAAATAAAATGTGTATTTCTGATTTTGGAAACTCTATTTCAGTTGTTGTTGTTGTCTGTCCTTTGTTCTCAAAGAGAACCGTAACATCAGGGAGGTAATGCCATGACATGCATATAAATTAGATTTAAGTGAGGGAGGGCTGTGCAAAGTCACCAACCTCACTTTCTCCTCCAAAGCCATGTGGGTCCAGTGGCATGATATACATCAGAAGGACTGAATATTGTCCTGCATATAGTAGGAGACCTTGCCTTTTTTAAACTAAGGTCTTTAACAGGTCTCAGTTTAGCTGAAGCAGTGCTTACTCAGTGATTAAGGCTAGGCAAGAAATGAGGTAGAGAATGGCCTCTTTTAACTAGTGAAAAGAAATCAGTCTGGGAGTTGAAGACCCCCAGGGTTTCTTGCCAAAATAGAAGCAATTTCTACTTACATTCTCTCTGAGTCAATCAGGGCCCAAACAATGACCAAGCGGGGTTGGACCTAAGACCTATTGTTAGCCAATCAATGAGAGCCAAATTGAATTAGGTTTAAGACATGCTCCTTAAGAAAAAAACATATAACCTGTAAACCCAAAGATATCTTGTGAGGTCTCAGTAATCAAAATTTACATTCTTTTGGGCAGAGCACCTGCAGATAAGGGTATGATGTCCTATGTAGACAGAGAGAAGGGAAAGAAAGAAAGAAGAAAGGAAGGAAGGAAGGAAGGAAGGAAGGAAGGAAGGAAGGAAGGAAGGAAGGAAGGAAGGAAGGAAGGAAGGAAGGAAGGTGCTGTATCAGCCATTTGGCCAGTTCAAGTTGGGTACCCAGTGGGTAGCTCCTACTACTACTCAGAGAGTTTATTGTTTGTTTTTCATTCTCATAGAGGATCACAATATCAGGAATGTGATGTCATGACATGCAAGTGAATTTGATTTAGGTGAAGGAGGGCTGTGAGAGTCACCAGTCTCACTTTCTCTACTCCAGAGTCATTTGGGTCCAGTGGTATGATGTACATCAGGATGACTGGAGATGGCCTTGGATGCCCTTCAGTAGGATTTATGGAGAAGAAGAAAATTTGAAAATGTCTATAATCTTGAATGCTAAAGAAAGGGTACAATGAGAGGGAAGCTAAAGTTTACTATGAACTAAGGCTTGCAGTTAACATAAAGTATAATAAGTTTTACTTAAAAGAGAAAAGAAGGTAAGTTGGAAGAAAAGGAAGAGTCTAGAATTTTGTTTGGGGTTGATGAGGAGATAATACTGGAAATTGAGTCCAGGGAGACCTATTCACTTTGCAGTTTGCATTTATTTTCCTTTCCAAAGAAATTGAGCTTGAGCCTGAAAAGAACAGAACAAAAGAAATAGTTGACAGGGAATCGAAATCTAAGATAACTAAGGGTGTCAATGAGTTTAAGTTACCTAGGAGATATCAACTATCTAATAGAGTACAGAATAAAGCTGTGGATGTGATTGAAGAAATGGTTTTGATGATGCTTAAACAATTATGGGAAACGAGATGTGCTACTGGACTGAAGAAAAGCAAATGTCTTGTTTTTCCAAAAAAAGAAAGAAAAATACTTCAAGCTGTAGGTTACTGAGCTTAATGTTGATTCAGGACAGGAGTTGTTTTGGGGGAAGAAAGTTTGGAATTTTGACTAAATTAATAACAGAGTGTTTTGGAAGCACTTAGAAAAGAGACAGTCACTAAGAATAAACATGGTTTCATTAAAAACAAGTAAGAGCAGGCTAATTTCATTTTCTCACTTTGCAGGGTAACTAGACTTATAGGTCAGGGAAATTCTGTGGACTCAGCCTAACTGGATTTCAGGAAAGCATTTTATAAATTTGCTCATACTCTTTTGAACAAGATGAAATATATACATGTATACGTATGCATAGACTAGTTTAAACAGGTTAAATGACTAGGCTCAAAGACAAGATTGACTAATTTTATTGCAAAGGGAGGTTGTATCTCAGGTTTCTTTGCCTTTCGATTCTTTTCAATATTTTGTCAGTGACTGAGATGAAGGCATGGAAGTAATGCTTATTAAAAGTTTAGATGACAAAAGTTGGGACAGATATCTAATATTTGGAAGATAGAATTAGAAACCTGAAATATTGTAATAGAATAGGACAGTGGGGCAATTTTAATAAAATACATTTTGATAAGGAAAAATGAAAAGACCTGAACTTGTATTAAAAAAGCACAAATACAGGATACAAGAACATACCCCCCCAAAAAATAAAAAAAAAGAACATACCCAGAAATAATAACTGAAACAAAATATTTTAAGTTTTGCTATGCAATTTGCACACATTAAATGTTTTGGTTTTCACAACAATCCTATGAGAATGTATAAAATATAGATAATATTCTCCTCATTTTACTGATGAGGAAACTGACACTGAGAGAGGTTAAATAGTTTTCTCAGGGTCAAATAGCTATTAAGTGTCCAAAGCAGGATTCAAACCTAGGTCTTTCTGATTTCAATTCAGTGTTTCATCCACTATGCTACCTAAATGCCTCACAATGGGAATTCTTATGAAAAATTTATGGATGCTTTGGTGTACTGAAAACTCAATAAATGTCAAAAGTGAAGTATGTTAAGTGACCATAGAGAAGAAGATGGTAGCACTCCCCCCTTCCCATATCTTGGTTAGACTACTTTCAGAATATTTTGTCCATTCTTAAGCCACAGATATTTCTAAAGGATATTGATGAATCAGAATATATCTAAAAATGGAGAAATGTCATTCTCCTGACAGTGAGGAGCCTCAAAATCATGTCAAATTAAGATCTGAAGGAAATGAAGCTGCTTAACGTTAAAAGAGATGTCAACTGGAGAATGTGATTTTTGTGGTCCAGAGTGGGAATTTCACAGTTAATATATGTTAGATGTGGGGCTTGAATCCAGGATTCCATGATTCTAATTCCAATTTTTTGTTCTTTAAAAAATGCAACCACTCATGATATTCATTGAATATTTGAAGGTTGTCATGTCAAAAAAATAATGAGGATCATCCTGTTTGGCCTATGGGGCAGAATCAGTATCAGTAGGTGAAAATAGTGAAGAGGCAGATTTCAACTCAATATTTGGAACATCTTCCTTCCAAAGGGTCTTACATTTGAAAACAGGAATAGGCTGCCTGACAAGGAATAGGAAAATGATCATCACTAAAGAAGTCAAGCAAAGGATGGTTGCCTACATTTTTGAGGGGGAGAGTGGGAGGGATGCTGAAGGTGGAATTTATGATTTGGATAGAGTTTATACTGGACTAACTTGGGCTTCTCTTCCAAAGCTAAGATAATGTCTATGAGTCTCTGTGGTATTTTTCTCTTCTGACATGATTTTCTGTTATTATTTATCAGTATTCTCTACTTCTCTTGTCTAATGGCTGGGAGGAGAAAAAAATAATATAGATGTAGTGAAGCAATAATCCCAGTATTATAATTGCCCCCTTTTAAGCCCAATTGACCATATTTGTGGCAGAATCTCTAGTTAACAGCTTTCTCATTCTTTGACCAAAAGAAAAGTATACATTTCTTGCAGGTGGGAAATTTATTAATGTCCATTGCTCTGCTAATGACTAGGATAACTCAAACATGATTCATTGGCAACAGATTTTAACCCTAAAAGTTTATAGTCTTTAAAGAAATAAATTATTTTTAATTCATATGATTTCAGTGTTCACATGAATGCAATGTTCTGTGAACAGAGAACCATATAGTAATGAGAAGGAAAGTTTGGCTGACAACATGTAATAGTTGAGCAATGACTTGCTCCTTCAGATTCACCTGTAATGGAATATTTAGATGCTGACATGGTCAATTTAATATTCCTTATCTCCTCTTAAGTCTTCGTAGAATATATCTCAAAATTCATTTCATGAGTCTTTTGACTGGGCAACAAGATTTTAACTTTAAATTTTTTCTTTTCTTTTTTTTTTAAACAACCAAACAGATTTTTAAAATTAGTGGAGATGGGAGTTTTCATCAGCTCTACAGACTATTTGTTTGAAACCCAGAATCATGACCCAGAAGCATATAGGACAAATCATTTCCCTCAAATTGGCAAATAATATTATCTGATTATTAGGCAAAGCTTCTGGTCAACATTAAACTTATTTATTGCTTTCAATTTGAACTCTACTTTCTATGCCTTACCTAGTTAGTTAATATATTTAGGCATATGCTTATGGTTTTGATGTAAAGGTACTTTTCTCCTCTATTTCCCTGCCAAAATCTAGCTAGCATGAATCTGATTCAGAGAACCTGCTATATTTTTAATATATATGTACATTTGTCTAAGCTCTCTGTCCTCTTGAGTTTTACATGCCAAATTTAGATAATCATATCTATTATCAAAAAATATATGGTTTAGATGGAATTAGTGTAATGTTAAGGAAAATATAGGTTTGAATCTTGCCTCATATACTTAAAAGCTCTGTGACCCTGGGCAAATCACTTTACTTCCTTGTGACTCAGTTTCTTCATCTATATAATGAGACCCCCCTCTTCATCTATAGATGAAGATATTTTACCCTTATGATCCCTTTCAGAGGTAGGATTAAAGTACAATGGATAAGAAGTTGGTTGTCTGTTTAATTCATCCAAGATCTCCAAATCTGCCAAAGTCTTCTGAAATTTATTGGAAAATAAAAAGAATCAGAACATAGAATAAGATTTCTTTGAAATCTTTGAAGCAACTCTAATGGAGTAATTCTAGATAGTAAAAGACTGGGAACAATTGCTTGGCCTACACTCCAAGTATCCTATTTTCACATATGTGTGTGTACTATAATAAATTGTATTAGTTTCTTGTCTTAATGGACATTCTTCATGAGTTGCTAGAGTCAAAATATGCCTTCCCTTGATAAAGATCCTTCTGTAAAAGAGCATCCCCAAGCTTAATTAGGATGACCCTTTATGATAGAAATGTTATCTTTCCATGAAAGCACACTGAGACCTTGGTAAAATCTGCTGGAAGTTGTGTCTCACTGGCATAGCTCTTCAAGGACACCAAAGGGGCATCAGAGTAGGATTTCTGTTGAGTTTTGGGGGAAACACAATTATAAAATTCAATTTTGTTCTAAAACAGGTATGAAAGATCCCTACTTTAATAGAAATTTGTCTTAGGCAAATAATACTTAGAACAGGGGAAACCTAATCTGAACTCTAGGCTTATAAGTTTCTTTCACTGAAAGTTGTTCTAACTTCTAACAACTGTTTCCCAAGTATTTTTCAGTAAGGCAGTGGTTCAGTATACTGACAGTTGCTGGGAGAGTATCTGCCTTGTTCATTGTCAGGCAGAAAGAGTTTTAAATACAGAAGAAGCCATGTTTAGATACTGAACCATTGACATGGAATCTGCCATTCACATTCCATTCTCTGGAATCACTGACAACTTGGGAAAGTTCTTGAGAATATTCAGGTTTAGGTCATTTTGGTACAACCAAGTATGGAAAGGGCTTGTCTCAGCTAGTCATGAAAACTTCTACAGTGAAATGTAAGCACCTAGGGTGTAATATAAAGTTTATCTCTGGATTTATAGCTTGTGTGTTATCCCCAACTAATTGATAATGTTTATGGCATGCCTTTTCTAAGTTGGTATTGGAATCTTAACATTGTGATGAGTCTGTTTATGCTGTTTCTGATTCCAAATATTTGAGAAATACTGGGGGGGGGGGAATCACTATAAATACCTAAATGTCTAGGATTGTGTAAACATGCAGTAAATATCTAGATGATTTATTTATCAAGAGACAGTATGGCATATTGGAAAGAGTATTGTGCTTAAAGTCAGGAGACTTGTTCTGTATCATGGTTCTGACATTCTCTAGTTGTGTGACTTTAGGCAAGTTATCAAACCTCTCTTAAGCCTTAAGTTCATTTTTTTTCATTGAGATAAAAATACTTGCACTGTCTAACTTGTGGAGGGAGGGAAGCATTTCATAAACTTTGAAGGGAGTTATTATTTTTTGTACTTCATTAGATATTGGCTCTTGATCATAAAAGACAGGACAGAACAGAACAGAGAATATAGTCCAGTATAGATCCATATTTGAAGCCTTTTCCTCTTAGTATAACCTGCTAGACTTTGTACTTATCTGACATGATGACTTCCCTGTCTGAAACATAGTCATTTAGTACCATACAAAGACAAGAAAACAGAATAGGATCATAGGATTTATATCTAGAAAAAGAGGTGCTACTGAGTCCAAATTTTCATTTTATAGATGGAGAAACTAAGGTCCAGAGTGGTGAAATGACTTTTCAGAGGTCAAAGGCAGTAAATGCCAGAGGAAAGATTTGAACTCAGACCCTCTGGCTCCAAATATTGTTCTTCCAAATGGACCTTCTTGAAAGTCAATTTTTCTATGGTTTCAAATTTCCTAATTTACACAAAGGACACATCTGAGATGAAATAAGCCAAATTTAATTTATTGTTAGTAGAATCATCATTGAGCAAATAAAAAGATTGAAATATCACATAAAATTGTTGTTGAATCTATATTGAATCTATAGATATTACTCATTATTAGTTAAATAAATATAATTATTTGCTGTAATTAAATTTATGAAATAGATAGAGAGCTTGAGATATATTCTAATTATTCTCAAAATTGTGAATCAGAAACTTTTCTCTACCAATGGCATCACTTTTCCCAAGGTATAATACTATACTCTTATACTTTATTGTGGTGAAGAGGTGACTCTGATCATTCAAAGTTTATTTCAGGAGAATTTGAACTCTGAGAGATTCTCCTATGCTAGAAAGGCTTTGAATATGGTCCCAACAAGACCAAATTGAAGGAAGTATGCTGGGGTTTAACAACACTTGTTTGTGCACAATGTGATCAATCTTTGGATCATGGTTACCTACAAAAACAAAGCAAATTATGGAACAGAACTCTGCTTTGTGTAGAAGCCTCTGTTTTCATAATGACTGTGGGAAAGTGGTGTCTTGGGGTATCCTATAAGAGACTTCTCTCCAAAGGAACATCAACTCATTACTAAAGATCCTAAGGATGTAGTTATTCAACCAGTCCCTAATTAAACTAACTGAAAGCAGTCACAGAATAACTCCTACTTACATGTTCTTGCTTAACCTGTATCACCCTATCTCATGTCCAACCTGTCCCAACCTGGGATTGAGAATTCTCAACTTTTATTTTCTTTTAAAGCTCCCCACAATCTACCCCTTTCCTGAATTTTCAATCTTCTTACACCTTACACCCTCCCCACACACAAACACACACATGTACTCTGTGAGCTAGTGATACTAGTTTCCTTATAATTCCAGATACATACCCCCCATCTCCTGACTTAGGTCATTTTCTTTTATTATCCTGCTGGCCTGGAATTCTTTCCCTTCTCCTCCCTGCATCCTGGCTTCTCTGGCTTCTTGAATCTCATCTAAAGCCTCACCTTCTCCAAGAAGCCTTTCACAAGTCTCTTCAATCTTAGTATCTTCTCTTTGAGAATACTTACACTTTGTCAAGTTTTTATACATAATTGTTTGAACATTATCTCCTCCACCAGACTGGCAGTGTCTTAAGAGCAAAGGCTTCTATTTTAGGGAGATAAAGGGAGAACTTTCTTTGTATTCTTAGTACTTAGCATAGTGTCTGGCACATAATAAGTGCTTAATAAATGCTTGCTGACTTGATTTGCCCTTATATTTATATTGTGTGACAAGGTCTTCATAGAACCAATACCACAACTTGGTGAGGCAGGTTATGCAAGTGCCTCTCAACAGATATGATTTTGTGTAACTGTTAATGTTGATAAATGGGAAATAGATATCAGTGAAGAAAATGACACTAATTAAATTTCTAAAAGAAACTGAATCAGATGTAAATTTTTCACTACATTGAGAAAGCTAAATGAACCCCAAGGTAGCTATACTTTGAGCATTTTTCTTCTTTGCAGGGTGGAGACATAAAGCTTTAAAAGGCAATATACAAGACCATTAGAAAAACATCCTGAAGGAAATGACAGAGGTTAAGGATAGTATTATCCTACAATATAGTAAAAAGCAATGTAAGGGAAACTAAGTTCTTATAAAGCTGAGTAAGAAATTCAACTGAGCAGCCCATGAACAGATTTGCTAGCATTTTTATAATGATTTCTCAATCACAAACATTGGAAGTACTACATTTGGATTCTACCCTCCCAGTCCCAGACATGTCATATAAGGAAGTAAGAATGGCACCGAGGAAGATAAAGATGAGAAGAACAGCTGGACCAGCTAAGCGCATGTCTATACAAATATGTTTCTATCCTGAAAGTAATTAAATGTTAAGAGTATTGAGGGGTTGAATCACAACATAAATTACAGAAGGGAACACAATGAATAATCAGAAAAGATCATAGATGATAAAATTCTGAGAAAAAATAAGACAGTTATAACTCCCAGTCCTTAGGTTTTTAAATGAAGAAGTAAAACTGGCATTTAACAGCATAAAGTTGAGTGGAACATCTAACGCTAAACCAGTTTGCTACTATGAAATCAATATCACAGGCAAGACAATTTGGAAAATATCAAGAAGTCAATATTCATATTATCTTGAGCAGAAGCAGATACTAAAATGATGGGGAAAATAAAGCATATGACTGTTAAGGATAAAAAGGAAGCAAATAAGGAATCAACATCTTCATACCTAGATGTATTCTCTCTTATCTCTAATATTTTTTTATGAGAGTCTTGATAAAAATATGAGTCAAACTTTTGCAGATGATTCTTTACAAAGGAACATGTCTTCATAGTTACAACTGACTGTGCAGCTTAAAATTAAATTGTGAAGTATTTACAAAATTAATAAAAATACAATAGAACATAAATAATGTTAATATGTGATTTTCTAATGTGATCTCCCACAGAGATCCTTACATATGGTTTACTGGCCATATGGGTTTGACACCACTGTTGTAGAGAATATAAGACCAATTAACATTAATTTATTTTTATTTTTTAATTTATTCAAGAGCAAAAGCCACAATTAAATATATTCTTCCAATAAAGTATCTGTCATCCCCACATTAAAATTGCGAAAAATGCAACCACAAAGATATTTTTGTCCAATTATCTTTTCATGATCAATATCAAATTAGGCATAAAATAAGTGAGATATATACTTGCCAAAAAATTTTGCTAATCTTATAAAAGATCCTTTGTACAGCATAAATGGAAGTTGGATTCTCTATAGATTTGAAGGTTTTTTAGAAGGTCTTTTTATTTATTTATTTGGCATATGCCATGATGTTGCCTTTATCAAACCTCAAAATAACCAGGAACTTCCCCACTAATGTTCACAGTTGTTCACAATGAATTAGCTTAATAATCCACACACCAAAAACAAAATGTATGAAAAAAATTATTCTTTTCCATGCATGTACTTGGTGGGAAAGTTCTTTCATCCTGTTAGTTCATCAGTATCTTTTTCTAATATGTTGCAATAAAAGAACTAGGTCTCATTGAATAGGAGAAAGAGAGCAGGATCTACTGAATTTGAGGAGTTGGGCAGCATTACACATGATAAGAAGTTTTTAAAAGAATCCATAGTTTAAAAACAATGATCTGAATGTGATGTTATACTGTTATAAATCATGAAATGCCATACTCTCAGAAAAATAAAAAATACAGGTAAGTTAAAGGGCAATAGAAAGATATATCATAGGTGTAAGTAGACCCCAACATTAGAAATAGTTATTTTTATTGCATAGGTTTCATTAAGTGACTTTATCCAGGAAATCTATCCTTCAAAATGGAAAAAAAAAGATAGAAAAGTTTACCAGTCAAGTACACAGATATAAGGATAATAAATGGACAATCCTAATGTCTCACATGTACTTTCAGAAAATTCCTCAAGGAAAACCTTGGGGTTTCTTGAATACATTATTTATGATGAAATTATGAGAGAACATGGGCAAAAACTTCACAGACTGAGCTATTGATAGACTGTGATATATCTTCATTAATGAAAGTGATCCACTGAAGTATCAAAAATCATATGTAAGCCCTGGATTGGCACCTTATAGAGTTAGCTTAAAATAGTAGAATAGAAGATTCTGGGAGGATGGCAGAGTAGGTCAGAAAATTGAAGCTCTCCAGATTTCCTGGACAAATAAGATAATAATAGCACCTCAGGCCAAATATAGAGCAGTAAAAAAAAAAAATAGAGTAGGGGCAGAACAGTGGTCCTCCTGCAACAATAAGAGATGTGAAGAAAAATCTCAGGATGAAGTTTGGTCCCTGTGAAGAATAAATATATCCAGGATAGTTCCACTTAAACAAGTGGTAAGCCCCAGGGTTAGCAGGGTTGGGAGGCTGCCTCAGGCCTAGCCACAGAAACTTTTACCCATGGGACAGTGAGGGGAGTTGGGGGTCTGAGACCAAGAAGATTAAGGGAACCTCTGCTGACAAGGAATTCCAGACCCAGCTATGCTGTGGAGATGCAGTAGGAGCAAGAAAGAACCCACACATGCCTGGTGGGTGCAGAAGCAATTGGCTGTGGGCACTTACAAGAAGCTAGAGGTTTTGGTTTTGGTTACAGGTCAGACGGGAGAACTGAAGGAGGATCTGAGACCAGAGGCACCATCCCTCATATCCTAGGGCTAGAGGGGATTACAAAAACTAAGCTGCTACAAATTAAAAAAAAATTACTATGGGAATAGAGAAGACTGGGGTTCATCTTCAGAGGAGGATACTGAAGCAAAGAAACCCAAAAAGTAACACAATATGCTCATCTTCCCTAAAAGAGTTCATAGAAAAACTTTTAAAAAAGACTTTAAAAATCAAATAAGAGATTTAGAAAAAAAATTTAAAAAATAAGAGCAATCCAAGAAAAATATGAAGATTATGAAAACAGTAAACCATTAGAAAAGGAGATCCAGAATCTTAAGGAAGAAAATGATTCCTTGAAAATCAGAATTGGGCAAGGAGATACTAACAAAGTTATAAGAAATAAAGAAATAATAAAATAAAATATAAAGAATGAAAAAATAGAAGAGAGTGAAATATCTCTTAAGAAACACAATTGATCTGGAGAACAGATCAAGAAGAGAAAACATGAAAGTAATCAGACTACCTGAAAGCTATGATAAAAAAAGAATTTTTATACAATGATACAAGAAATAATTAAAGAAAATTTTCCTGAAGCATTAGAACAAGAAGCAGAAGTAGAAATAATAAAAAAAAATCCATTGTTCACCACTTGAAAGAGATCCTATGAGGAAAACTCACAAGAATATTATAGTCAAGCTCCAAAAACCCCAGCTCAAGGATGAAATATTATGAGCTACAAGAAAAAAAATAATTTAAATATGCTAGTGCCACAATTAGAATTACACAAGACCTAGCAGCAGTGACACTAAGACTGCAAGTCTTAAAATATTATATATTGAAGAACAAAAGAATTGGGGTTCCAGCTGGAAATATCATACCCAGCAAAGCTAAGTATAATCCTGAATGGAAAAAAAAAGACATTTAGTGAATTGTCAGGATTTTGTTTAAAATTTTGTCAAAACAAACTGAACTTAACAGAAGATTTGACATACAAGAACCAAGAGAAAAATAAGTTATATACCAAAGACTAATTATGAGGGACTCAATAAGGACAGACTGTTTACCTTTTATATGTATAAAATGTATGTCTAAGATTGTTATTAATAATTGGGTAGATCATTAAGAAAGATTGAGGTAGACCTTAGTATGACATGATTTTAAAAAGTAAAATAATTTAAGAACAGCTAAAATAAGTGATTATCTTATACAAATTAGGTGCAAGAGGATGAACCTACACAGAGGAATTAGATTTGGGAGGAGGGCTGGTAGTTCTGGAAACCTATTTTCACTAGAAATGGGTTCTAGAGGGAACAATACATACACATATACATATACATATACATATACGTATACATATACATACACACATACATATATACATATATATGTATTAAAATCTTCTTAATTCAGAAAGAAATAAAACTCTAAGAGGAAAGGGAGAGGATAAGGGAGGGATCATTAGAAGAGAGGGTGAGATAATAGATTAAAAGGGGTGTATAGAAGAGTGTTTAGATTAATGGGAAAGAGAAGACAAGGGAGGGACCCTTGGGGGCTGGGGGTAGGTTAAGTAATAGGAGGGCAAGGTAGTGGATAGAAGTAAAGTAGAAGAGTCAGGAGGGATAGGAAATAAGAGACATGCACAAACATAAAATAAAGATCAGAAGTTGAATTTGTTAGAGAAAAAGGAGCAAGGGTGGTAATCATGACTTTGTTCAAAGTTAAGGCTAAAAGAGATTTAATCAAAAGAGAAAAATAGGGAAACTACACTATGTGTTAGCCATATTTATCAATTGTTTTGGACTATTTAAAACAACTGGACACTATAAGGTGGGAATATTGTTCTGGAGTAGGAAATGATGAGTTGGTGGACTTGAAAAAAATATGGAAAGACTCAGACTTATGAAGGAAAAGGTTATCCACCCTCAGAGGAACAGAGGATAAATAAATATAGTACAGTCTTAAATAGATGTGTAAGAATGTATATGTCTATATATGACTATGATTATCAATTTCTAAGTATATGTACATGTAAGTGTATATATGTATGGGTTTATGTGTGTTTATGTATATATTTAATCATATATGTCTGTATATGTGTATATATATATGTGTGTGTATATTTATGTACACATGTGTATGTGTACATAAGTGTGTATCAGGGCAGCTAGGTGGAGTAGTGGATAGAGCACCGGCCCTGAAGTCAGGAGTAACTTAGTTCAAATCTGGCCTCAGACCAAACGCTTGACACTTACTAGCTGTGTGATCCTGGGCAAGTCACTTAATTCCAATTGCCTAAAAAAAAAAAAAAAGTGTGTATTCATACTTAATTATAGCCTGGGGGGGGAAGTAAAAAGTGCACAACAGAGAACAAAAGAAAACTTACAAGGAAGCAAAGAAAAGATGTAGTATTTATTATATAGACTTTCTTGAAATGGAAATTTATTGCTGTACATTTTGAATCCTCTCTCACATTATGTTTTTAACATAGCAGTGCTTTTTTTTCTTTTCTTATTTTGTATTATTTTAGTTTTAGCATTTAAGTTTGTTTCTTTTTTCCTTTTTATTTTGTATTTAAGTTTAAAATAAAAAATACAAATAAAAAATAGCACAATAACAGAATTTTAATAAATACCCATCATGATTTTTATAAAATGTTAAAATTCTACACCTGAATATTTGTAAAGTATTTTACATATGATATTATTTTAAGTCTAATGGGAACTTTACAAAGCAATTGATTCAAAACCTTCACTTTATAAATGAGGAAATAGCTGCCTGGTATTTCATCAATGTGGGTAATACACCAATGTGAACTTAACCACACAAATTCAGATCAGCAATTTATATTTCAAAGTTGAGTTACATGGACATGGCTATTTGTTCAGATACTTATCGTGGTGTAATAGAATACTTGGAATAGAGTTGTGTCCTGATTCTCAGTCCAATGATGTTTACATCCCACCATGACGGTAGCTCTCTAGAATGAATCTTTGATAGGATTTGGAATTACATGGTACCTAACATTTGGCCAAATATTGTAGAATACCAAATCTTTTTTTTTCTTCCCTGATATTTTCAATTTAATCTCAGGAACAAGCATAAGATGAGGAAGGCAGAAGCCCCAATTTTACAGTGCATGTCAGTGGACAAACAGATTACCACACAGAACACAATTTACATATGATTAACATAACCAAATATAAGCAATATTGATTTAATGAAAAAAGATTATATTTGGTTTAGATAGCTCTAGTTTTGTCAGGGCAGGGTGGCTAGGTGGATAAGTGCATAGAATGCCAGGCCTGGAGTCAGGAAGAGTCATTTTCCTGAGTTCAAATCTGTCCTCAGCTGTATGACCCTGGGAAAATCACTTAACCCTGTCTGAGTTAGCTGCTCATTTGAAAATGAGCTGGAGAAGACAGAGTCCTATCCCTGACAGAGTCCTGTCCTTGGGGTAACATCAGTGGATGGTATTAGATTGCATTCTGTATGATAAGTTGACCAATATTGGCTAGGAAAGATGAGTTCTGATGGACAGGCTCCTGTAGTATCAAGGAAAAGGAGAAACAGTATCTAGAGCAAAGTCAAATTATGGTCAAAGTGTCCCTAAAAGCATCAGAGTCTGGCTGGTTTCAGAATGGAGCAAATGTAAGCTAATGACTCTATGAGAAATCAATAAATTATAAAACAAAACCAAAAGAATGAAAAAAAAATAAAAGACAATGTGAAATACCTCATTGGAAAAACAACTGACCTAGAAAATAGATTCAGGAGAGAGAATTTTAAAATTGTTGGACTATCTGAAAGCCATGATCAAAATACGAGCCTAGACATTATCTTTCAAGAAATTATCAAGGAAAACTGCCCTGATATTCTAGAACCAGAGGGTAAAATAAAAATTTAAAGAATCCACTGACCTCCTCCTAAAATAGGTCTCAAAAGGAAAACTTCCAGGAATATTATAGTCAAATTCCAGAGTTCCCAGATCTAGCAAGGAGCCAGAAAGAAATAATTCAAGTATTGTGGAAACACAATCAGGATAACACAAGATCTAGCAAAGGAGCTAGGATTAAAAACAATAATCACCTACTAGCAAAACTGAGAGTAATTAATGAGGGGGGGAATTGACATTCAACGATGTAGAGAATTTAAAGAATACTTAAGTCAGAGATAAATAGAATATTGACTTTCAAATACAAGACTTAAGAGGAGTATGAAAAAGTAAACAGGAAAGAAAAATCATAAAGGACTTGTTAAAGTGGAACTGTTTACATTCCTACATGGAGAGATGATTTTTGTAACTCATGAGACCTTTCTCATTATCACACAGTTGCAGGGAATATATATAGACAGAGGCACAGGGTGCGCTGAATATGAAGGGATGATATCTAAAAAATAAAATTAAGGATTGAGAAAGGAATGTACTGGGAGAAAGAGAAAAGGAGAGGTAGAATGGGGTAAATTACCTCACATAAAAAAGACAAGAAAAAGCTTTTATAGTGGAGGGGAAGAGGAGGAAGTGAGAGAGAATGAATAAACCTTACTCTCATCAGATTTGGCTTAAGGAGGGAATAACAAACACACTCAATTGGATATGGAAATCTGTCTTACCCTATAGGAAAGTAATGGGGGAGGAGATAAGAGAGTGGAGAGTGACAGAAGGGAGGGCAGATTGGGGGAGGGGGCAATCAGAATCAAACACTTTTGAAGAGAGACAGGATCAAAGGAGAGAATAGAATAAATAGAAAAAAACAGGGTGCAGGATAGGATGGAGGGAAATACATTTAGTCTTTCACAACATGACTATTATGGAAGTGCTTTGCATGACTGCACATGTATAAACTATATCAAATTGCCTGCCATCTCAATGACAATGTGTGGGGAGGCAGGAAGGTAGAGAATTTGGAACTCAAAGTTTTAAAAAACAAATGTTATTGTTTTACATGCAACTGAGAAATAAGATACACAGGTATTGGGGCATAGAAATCTATCTTACCTTACAAGAAAATAGAAAGGGAAGGGGAAACAGAAGGGTGAGGGGGTAACAGAAGGGAGGGCAGATTGGCAGAAGAATAATCAGAATGCACATTGTCATGGGTTGGGGAGGAGGGGACAGATGGGGAGAAAATTTGGAACTCAGAATCCTGTGCAAGTCCATGTTGAAAACTATAAATAAATAAATAGGAAATTCCATCTCTATCTAGCTTGTACTTATGTAATCTGTTTGGCCCCTAAATTTCAAACTCTATAGTCTCCAGAAAATTCTATTCCCATCTCTCCACAACTTTCCAAATGAATGTCGAATGATGGTCTCCATATAAATTAGCTATTGTCAGTTATATTTAGGATTTTTACAATGGCTATTAAATCTTCTCCCCTATAACTTAGAGCACTGGTGACCTTTTAAAAATGACATACCAAAACTCTGTACCTTTGGAGAGAGGGTGGTGGCAGGAGATTGGATGTGACCTTGTACCCAGTAGCAAAGACTGGGATGCAGTGGCAGAAATTTGCCTGCTCACTATTTTTAACATGCATTCCATAGATTGCCAAATTCTGATGTGGTAGATCTGGATCATGGAATAAAGAAGTGAAAAATCAAATAAAACCTTTTAGGAGAGCTATACTGCTTGTTAAGTTTCTGACAATACTGAGTCGTTGACAAGTGAGCATCAATAACTTTGCAGTGAAAAATGTACTAGGAATTATAAGAGAATTTTTAAAAAAAACTAGTCAATATAAATAATATATAATTCATTGCACTTTATTTAATCACCCAAATGATGAAAATTGTAGAGGAAAATTCTGATTTTGTTTCAAATTGCTACATCTTGATCTCTACTTCAACTCTTCAATTACGTATAATTTCATTTATATCAATGTTTCTTTTACCAATTCAGATTGTAACATCCCTTCTTTTTATGGTCTATGATTTTTATCAATCTCACACAAACCAGAAATAAGCAAACAGAAAAATATCATAATATAGTGAATAATGAGATGGCTTTAAAATCAGAATGACTTTGGATTAAGTTTTGCTTCTTAGACTTATGTGACTATGGGCAAGACACTTAAATTCTGATGTCCAAGGTAACTATTTAGGATGATAAGAAAGAGACAAATTGCTCATCTGCATCTGTGGAGCTTTGTATATGTATAGTAGGTATGGGGTGGGAGGGGTGAGTGTATATGTGTGTGTGTGTGTGTGTGTAATCCCCATAACCCAGTGGAAAGATTAGTGGATTTTGAATCAAATAACATGGGCTCAAATCCGACCCTTGATATTTATTAGCTGGGTGAACCTGGGAAAATCACTTAAACTCCCTGGGCCTTAATTTGCTCATCTGTAAAATTATTATAAATGTAAATATGTGCCTGTAAACATTGACATACATTTATACACATTCATCCACATTTATATGTACATATATATTTATTTGCATGTATATATATATATTATATACATATATATAAACAAAGATGTGGGAATAGATGTGTATGTGTATGTAGATATGAAAATGGATGGGAATGCATGTACATGTATGCATATGTGTAAGTATGTATATATATGTATAAGTATATTTATTGTACATGTTGCCATGTATGCATACATATATGTGTGTGCAAATATATGTTTGTATAGGTGTACAATGTACTATATACATGTATATGCATATGTATACATATATGTAAGAATGGAATGTGAATAGTGTTTGGAGAACTGGGCTCAGAGCCAGGAAAACTCTTCTAGATTCCTTGAATTCTGTCAAAGGCACTACTGTCCTTTCAGTCTTGCAGTTTCCTAGCTATGAGTATTATCATGGATTCCTCACTCTCTGTTACTCCACATGTTCAAAGATTTGCCAAATCTTGTCATTTCTGCTTTCATGTCTCTCATGTCTAACTCCTTTTTCTTCATTCATGTAACTGCCATCTTTTGCCAAGAATTTTGTAGCAGCATCCCAATTGGTCTCTCTGCCTCATGTCTCTCATAATTCCAGCCCCTCCTATATACTGCTATCAACACAGCTTTCTTTGAGCACAGATCTGACCATGGGATTCCCCTTATTAAACCACATCCAGTCACTTCCTCTTTCTTCTAGGATAGCATGTATATTCCTATATTCAGTTTTTAAAACCTTTTATTCTCCATTGGGTTTGTCTCTGTTCTTCACTCATGAAATGTCATATCTCATCACATGCATTTAAACTAGCCATCCTCTATGTCTTCCACAAATCTCTTTACTTTGCCTACCAGAATCTTCACTTCCTTTAAGATGCAACTCTGCATGAAATCTTCCCTGATCATACCAACTGCAGGTGCTCTCTCTTCCCTAATTACCTGGTATTTAACTACTTTGTACATATTTGTATGTATTAAATTTATATTTATGCTTTGTATAGATTTATATATACTTGTTGTCTCACTCAGAATGTAAGCTTGTTACAAGTAGAGATTTTCTTTTCTTTCTTTGTACTTGCTTCCCCAGCACATAGCCCAGTGCCTGGCACAAAGTAAGCACTTAATAAATACTTATTAATTGATTAATAAAAGAGCTACAGAAACAAGTTATTAATATTGCCAATAGCAACTAACATTAGAATAATATTTTCATTTCTTCTCAATTCCTTTCTATTAGCTAATATTCCCTCTAATTCATTTTAGTAAGTATTTGCCAAGTGCCTCCTCTAGACTGATATGTATGTTTTCACACTTAAGTAGGACAGATGCTCCCAAAGACAAATTCTGGAATCTAAAACAAGTCACTTCCCATCAAAGGAACTCTGTTTGACTATCTGTCAAATAAAGAGGATGGAATAGAGCATGTCTGAGATCTCCAACAACTCTAAACTCCAAGAATTTAGTATGCCCATGTACTTGGGTTATCTCAAGTATTCCAAGGCATTTTCTTCTATAAGGCTATTACAATTCACCAGAAAGTTTAAAAATACAGATAAACTATTTGAGAAGGTTCTTATCAGATGTTTGAACAAGTCAATTTGCTAATTTTCTACGTATAGATATAATCTAAAATTAAATTTATATATTTGAGGTTTACCTACCCTAATTGGAAAATTTGCTGCCACCAGACCTTCCTTCACTTCTTTATTCAATAAGCACTTGCCAATCACTTATTCTATGTAGAATACTCTATCAGTAATTGTAGGAGATTAAAAAAAAAGATAAATGAAATGTGGCCTGAATCTTCAATGTATCTATAGGTCAGGTGGTAGAGACAGAACAAGCACAGCTAAATATAAGATAGAATATAATAGAATATGAGCTATCAAGTCAAATTAAATAGAAACCTCTTATGGGAGTAGAGGGAATTACAGAAGGATTCATGGAGAAGACAGTTTTTCACTTTATCTTTGAAGGAAGAAGCTAGGTGGCTCGAGTGCTGGGCCTGGGGTCAGGAAGACCTGAATTCAAGTCTGGTCTCAGAAGCTTACCAGTTGTGTAATCCTGGACAAGTCATTTAACTTCTGTTTGTCTTAAAACATTGGAGAAGCCTCTTTCTAGCAAGTGCAGAGCCAGACCACTTAAGATACGCTGAGTGATCTGTGGTCAGAGGAAGGGTGTGGGCTCCATCTTCCAAACTCATGTGAAGTGCAGGAAAGGGGTCGCCAAACTCTGGGCTGTCGACTTCACCAAGAGGTATAATTACATTAAGGGTATTGTAAAGGAAATAATCCATGATCCAGGTTGAAGGGATCTTCTTACAAAAGTAGCTTCAAATATCCTTACCAATTTAAAAAGATGCCAGAGTTGTTTATTGTTGCTGAATGTATCCATACTGGCTAATTTGCATACTGTGGTAAGAAAGCTCAGCTCAACATTGGCAATGTCCTCCCAGTTGGCACTATGCCTGAAAGGACCATAGTGTGCTGTGTTGAAGAAAGGCCTGGGGACCAGGGTAAGCTTGCCTGTGCATCTGGAAACCATTCCACAGTGATTTCACACAATCCTGAAACCAAGAAAACACTGGTGAAGCTACTTTTAGGCTCTAAGCAAGTGATCTCCTCTGCAAACAGAGTTGTAGTTGATGTCGTTACTGGACAAGGTCATATCGATAAACCCATCCTTAAGGCAGATTGTACTTATCACAAATACCGGGCCAAGAGAAATAAGGCCAAGAATGGGTTGTTGCCATGAATCCTGTGGAGCATCCCTTCAGAGGAGGTAATCACCAGCATATTAGAAAACTATCTACCATTCAAAGAGATGCCCCAGCAAAAGGTCAATCTCATAGCTGCCCATCATACTAGATGACTCCAGGGTACCAAGACTATACAGAATAAGGAGAACTGAAGTACAGAATCCTGAAAATAAAAATTATTTTGGAAATTATTTTAAAAAATGGAATAGGAAATGGCAAACCATCTTAGGATCTTTGCCAAGTAATACTCTATGAACACTATTAGTGTGCTATGGTCCACAGGATCACTAAGAGTCAGACATGACTAACAACAAGAACTTTCCTTGAAAGATGTGACAGATTCACTAAACAGAGAAGGATAAAGGAGAAGACATCCCAATTATTACACTATAAACAAAAGTGCAAAAATAGGAAAATACAAGTAGGCTGGTAGATGACAAGCATTTATTAAGCATTTATGTGCTAAGCACTGTGCTGAGTACTATGAATACATGCAAAAAGAAACAGAGTCCCTGCTCTCAAGGAGCTTATAATCTAACAGGGGAAGACAACATATGAAAATGAGCTGGAAAGTAGTGAGAAGTTAGCAGGTGTGGGGAACCCATGGCCTCAAGGCCACATGTGGCCCTCTAGGTCCTTGAGTGCAGCCCTTTGATTGAATCACTTTGAATCCTTCACTTTGAAGTTTGGATTCAGTCAAAGGGCTGCACTTGAGGACCTAGAGGGCAACCTGTGGCCTCAAGGCCACAGGTTCCCTACCTGGTTTAGGGGATGAAGGTACCCACTGTAAAAGTATGGTGTTAAAGTCCAGCAAGTCAGAAGCAAAGCCAGGAGAGGAAAGAAAGTTATCCAGCCTGAGAACCTTCCCCAAATAGAGGCCTTAGGAGGAACTCATCAATGGGAAAAGAAAGACAGAGTAAAGGATCTCCCAGGGGGAAAAGGCTGCAGCAGACAATGGATGTTACAAGGTATAGAGGACCAAAACTCTGAGGGAGTCTCAAAGGTGAGACTGTGGCTATGATTGGTGGAGCAGTCCTAAAAGTCAGTTACATAGCTGGAAGCCCAAGTTTGGAAAATGGAAAAATCAACTAGTTTTGTAGAACAAAATATGTAATGGAAAGAATGCTGCCTGTCTGTATCTATGTCTGTCTGAAGAATGTTTGTGTTATATGCCTTGACCTTTTTCCTACTGGATGCAGTGTTTTCTACTGGGTGAGTAGCTGAAATGCCATGATTGATATTATGTATGGGAGACAGGGTTTAAAGAAGAAAAAAAAACCTACCCTCTGTCCTTTGTGATCACCTTCTGTGATCCCTGTAAAGAGATGACTCTTAAAAGTGCTGCTCCCTGGCTTCCATGTTTCAAACTTGAGCTATTCTCTTCTCTAGCCAGCTTTTTTTTCTTTTAAGACTGTCAGAGATGTAGCTAATCTTTCCCCTGCCAGTGGCAAAGGTGCTTTTCTAGTTCAGAAAGCTTTTTCACACTTCATGATGGGATACACGGTGCAGAATTGTCTTTGCACTTTGTTATCATTTTTGTCGTTCTGTTGTTTCAGTTGTGTCTGACTCTTTGTAACCCCATTTTCAAGATTTTCTTGGCAGAGATGCTGGAGTGGTTTGCCATTTCCTTCTCCAGCCCATTTTACAAATTAGGAAATTGAGGCAAACAAGGTTAAGTGACTTACCCAGGGTCACTCAGCTAGAAGGTGTCTGAGACCATATTTGAACTCAGCAAGATGAATCTTCAGACCCAGCACTCCAGCCACTGTACCGCCTAGCTGCCCCCTTTTTAATATGCTTGTTAGCATATTGATAAAGTTAGCCTGCTCTTCAATTATCCACCCTTTACATTCTGTGATCACATGAATTAACTTGGATGCAATTCCCTCTTATACCACAGATAAGTCTATTTTGTTTCATCTGCATAGAAAATTACCTACTTGAGACGAGGGTCAATATTTTTGTTCTCTTTTATTTTTGTTTGTTTTTGGTGAGCAATCAGGGTTAAGTGACTTGCCTAGAGTCACACAGTTAGTAAGTGTCAAGTGTCTGAGGCCAGATTTGAACTCAGGTCCTCCTAACTCCAAGACTGGAGCTTTATCCACTGCTCCATCTAGTTGCCCTTTTGTTTTGTTTTGTTTGTTTTGTTTTGTTTTGTTTTGTTTTGTTTTGTTTTGTTTTGTTGAGAGTCAATATTTTAAAAAAAAATTATATCGCCAGGATCAACTACAATGTCTGATGCATAGAAGACAATAAATAATCATTAAGTTGAATCTTAAAGCATTCTAAATGATAAATATGGATATGATTTGACATGTCTTATCCTGAATTACTATAAATATTTATTGAAGATCATTGAATGTTAATAACATTCAAAGATGCTGAGTGGCGGGACAAAATATTCATATATTTTGATTACATATGAAGCCTTTTAAGTGAAACGTTTAAGTTTGTCTGAATCAAAGTTAATCAGGATTTCAAATTTATGGACTGTTTTATATCCAGTAGCTTTTCAATTGTGGAAAGGTGCAAAAGGTCAAAAAGAACAACAAAATTTATTTTTGTATCATCGTTATCATTACTATTTCACTCTCTTGCATTATAAAAAATATTGGAGAATTTGTTTATATATATATATATATATGTATATATATATAAATCTCAGAGATGGAAAGATACTGATAGCTAGATAGAGCATTTAGTAAGTGCTTATTAGTTATCAGGCATTGTCCTAAACAGTGGAGATGCAAACAAAAGCAAGACAAGTTCTTGCCCTCAAGCATCTTAGATATGAATAAGAGAAGTCAATATATAAAAGGGTGTTAGAGAGTGGAGGAGGTAAAAGATAGGTGGGAAATGATGTAGAAGGGTGGTCACTGGCAAAATGACGTAAAAGTTCAGCCATGAAATACCAACCTCCCAGGGACAGCATTCAAGACTACAGTAGAAGTGAGATAAGACTGGTGACCAGAATGAAGGCAATATAGTGTGGAAGTGATCTTAGAATTATCTTATCCAAATAATACATCAGCAGCAATACCATTTACAATAAAGACTCATTTCTAGAGAACTTAATATAGATTTCCACATTTGATGCTCTTAAAAACACAGTAAAGTAGATAACAAATGTATAATAATTACCTCTGTTGGAGAAGAAGAAATAGAGGCTCAGAGACTTCCCCAAGGTCATATGTTTATTAAGTGGCAGTATCAAGGTTCAAACCCAAGGGTTCTGCTACCAAATCCATTGACTTTCCATTAATCCATGGTACTTATCTCCCCAAACCCTAACAAATTTTCTTCTGGGCAACAATTCAAGGCTCTTATTTCAGGGTTATTCATGATGGAAGCCCATTCCACTTTGGGATGCCTTTTATTTTTATTTTTTTGGGGGGGTGAGGCAATTGAGGTTAAGCCCAGAGTCACACAGCTGTTGAGTGTTATGTGTCTGAGACTGGCTTTGAACTCAGGTCTTCCTGACTTCAGGACCGGTGCTCTATCCACTGTGCCACCTAGCTACCCCACTTTTTATTTTTAGAAAGTGATTTTTTTTCCCTCTCTCACAACAAGCATTTGTATAGCCTACTATGTGCCAGGCACTGTACTAAGTACTTAACAAATATAATTCATTTGATCCTCAAACAATCCTGCAACATAAATGCTGTTGTTATCCCCATTTTACAGTTGAGGAAACTGAGGCAAACAGAGGTCAAGTGACTTCCTCAGGGTCACACAGGAAGTGTTTGAAGTTGAATTTAAATGTAGGCCTTCCTGATTCCAGGTCCAGTGCTCTATCCTTAGCCTCTTCTAAGTAAAGAGATGGATAATTTTCAAGGAAATCAATTTTAACAAAATATTCAGTTGATTGGCAATGTATCAATTTACACAAGGTTTCATTGCTTGTTGAGATTTAGGTATTTCATATTCAATAAATATTTTTATAAAATTTACTCAAGGCTTAAAGAGCTAAATTAATTGTTGCCAATATTTTCAATATGAAAAATGTGATATTTTTGGTCTCTTAAGTGAGTTTAATAATTTATTTGGAGCTGGTGTCCTTATTATCTTTTCCTATCCTCCTGGTCACTACTGATTCTCTAGCACATTTGTTGCCAGAAAGGAAAATCTTCTGTCTATTGACTATTACTAACAATTAGCAGTGCCATATTTAACTTTTGAGAAGGTAATGGCAAGACATCATATTTCTGCTTCACATTTATTCAAGAAATTATAGAATCATTAGTTAAATCTAGTTATTGCTAATTGTGAGCAGGAAAGAAGGATGGAAATAGTGAAATATGATAAAAATAAATTTTGGAAGTATATCTTTTAAATATCCATAAGGAAATCCTCTGTGGAAAAGACTATTAGTTTTTGCTGGTTGAAAATGTTCCCATATAAAGATGTAAATATTACAAAGTTCATAATGACAAATTTAATGCAATAGTCACATCATTGACCATGCAACTGATTTTGACATTCAGCAAATTCTCGTTTTTAGTGATAAAAGTGATTCAAATACTTTGATAATAGTTTCTAGTATACATTTTTAGAAGGCATGTAGATGGGGAAGGAATTAGACATATGAATTCATCAAAGGGGAGAATTCTTCCACTGCTGATCAGCAATTAATTTGCAATATACAGTTTTAAATCAATATCTGGGTCACAAATAAAAAAATTCTCAAGTGTTCACACAACTAATATGTGACAGAGGCAGACACTGAATGCAGGTGTTTCATTCTGAGATCAACTTTTTAGCCAATAAGCCATGCTGACTGTGTGTACATTTTAATAAAGTTCAAATATCTGCTTTAGTTTGAATCATCTACCATATTTAGAAAAAAAATAAAATGAAATGGCTGATATTTATTGTGACATTTTAAAATAGCATACCATTTACCTCAAGAAAATCTTAGAAAATGGTTTCTCTCTTCTTGTGCTATTAGATCAGAATTTGTTTACATCTCATAGTAGTCAACAAAACTGTTGAGTTCAAATATTCACATGCTCTAAAAATTATCTTACGCTCTGGTGGAAATTACTTGAGACATTTCTGACAACCTTCTTTAAAATAAATCCCAAATTTGTTTCTGAACTAAGGCAAGGTGGCAGTTTTTAAACTCATAAATCAATTTGGTCAATTTCCTCTGAGACTCACAGTATTGCAAATTAATGAACTTGTCTTTGTTCTACATATTAAAACTAATATTTCTACTACCCTTGAATGGAATATTAAATAGTGGTAGGAGTTTTGCCGTTTTATAAGAAAAAGGTGTATTTGATCATTAAGTAATTCATTAAATGAGTTTCAAAGTAATTAGGCCATATATACATTGCTATATCCCATCTAGACAAAAGAAAAATAAAATGCAATCAAACAAGTTATTTGGAATTACTAAGCTTCCTACTATTCCTGCACCCAAATAAATGTGTTGATTTGGCAGAATTTAACTTAAAAAAAAAGAAAATGTGTGTGTGTTTGTGTATAGGCAGAATGTTAATGAAGTTAAATTTAAATAAGCTTTTGCAAAGCATATAGTCAAACCCCAGCCATGATTCAATTTGCCTTAACCTCAGAATATATTCTCAAAGTAACAAGACAGTCACCTTACTGTCCAAGGCCAGAAATGATATCCTACAGGTTTAGAGAGCAAGGTAGAGCAGTGGAGGAAGTGCTAGTATACCCTTGAGCAGACCTGCACATCTTGGCAGTAGGAACCAAAATTAAAATAGGCTAAACTTCTTCAGGCCCCAGATAGTTTAGACTAGAGACAGACTGATGATGGTTGGTTGCTGTGGGTCACATGACAAACAGGAGAGTGTGTGTGTAGTGCCAACCTTACATTTTTCTCTGGCTACTTGAAATCCTTGGGCTGGCTGCATATTGTATAGACCTGCCCTTGAGTTTTTCCAAGAATAGTCCTTAAAAAATCAGTCCTGGTAGATTAGAAATCCACCAGGTACTAGAGACACATCAGTAAATGTGGAAATTCAGATTTCACATTTTGAATAGAAGTCCATATTAATTTGGGGTGACAGCCTAGGGTAGGAATGTAGCTTTTTAATTTATGCGGTCTAGAGAAGGGAGAAATGTTATTGGTTGATCATTTGTTTAAATCCAAATAGTCCTTAAAATAGTATACTATTTTGTCAAGGTTCATTCTTATTGGTAGAAAATAATACCTGAATACCAACCAGCAATGTTGTGATAGAATGAGCATTGAATTTGGAGTCAACCTGCATCAGTCCTATTTCTGCTTATCCTAACCCTGTGGTTTTGACTAATTGCGTTTACTACTCTCAGTTTCACTTCCTTTAATTATAAAATGAGTACTATGAACTAAGTGGTATCTAAGGTTTCCTCCAGCCCTAAATCTATGATCTTTTGATGTCTTCTACTTTGTTCATCTTTTTCACCCAATTGGGCCTGATTAGAAGACCCCAAAGATCACAAGATTGTCCTCTATGGAATTCACTAGACTGAACAAAAATAGAAATGATAATGGCAATAGTAGTTTATACTCTTATACTGTTTCATGGTTGCAATATACTTTCATATACACATAAACTCCATGAGATATACATTAAGAATATCATTCAACTCATTTTACAGTTGAAGAAACTCAGAGAGGTGTTTTTTTCCCCCATATTCTCTAAGGACTCAATTCAATGTCTTCTGCCTCCAAAGTCAGTTTTCTTCCCTGTAAATTAAACTGTACTGGATTGGTATCTATAATAGCCAAAGAATTGCATTTGCAAGGTCAAGGTGTGGGCAAATTATATGTGAAATCCATACTATCATTCTTTTATTGTGCTAATTGGTAAAGATATCATCTAAGTAAGCTTTCATTCTACTCCATTTATTCATCTTTGTGAGAATGCATAAAAATTGGTTGATCTTAACTTGGAGGGCCTTGATGAGGGTCTGAGAATGTTAGGACATGAACTCTGGTCCTTGGAATTTATTTACCTGTTCAGAGAGTTACATGCAAAGATGGGATTTTCTTCAGAAGAACAAGATAGCTTTCTGTTCAATAGTGAGTGACACTGGAATAAAAGCATATGCATCATCTGACTTAGAGGAGATCTAGACACATTACAGGTGCTTAAGTAATACATATACATGATCGATTGATCTTGGTGAGAATATGCATAACTATCAATATTGCCATGCACTGATAAGTGAAGACAGGTCTCTGCTGTAAGCGAAGCCTATAGAGGCTCATGACTCTAATAGTGCTGAAGAAGCTTTAAGTTTTATGTATAAACAAAGTCTTATCAATAGCCCCTTGGACATCTGACAGACATGGCAATAACACATGAATAACAAGGTTATTGGGAAGAAAATACATTGCACATGTCAAGCCATTTTATGAATATAATATTACCATGAGGGGTTTTGTTTTGCTTTTTTGTTTGTTTTTGGCCCAAACCCCCAAGCTTATCAGTGTAGGAAGTTCCTAGTGGCAAATTATATCCACCTATGAAGATCCTAAATAGTTGTGCAATTTGTAGTGGTAATAATAACAATGGCACACATTTATATCCCTTTATGACTAGAAAACACTTTTAAAATGTTGTCTTATTTGAACTTCACAATTACCTTGTGAGGTAGGTACTATTATTATCCCTGTTTCATAGATGAGGAAACTGAGGCACAGAGAAGGCAAGAAACTTACCAATGTTTCATTGCTAAATATTTGGGGCAAGATTTGAACAAGTCTTTTTGATTTTAATTTTGGTGATCTATTGGCTATGCTACCTAGCTGTCTAGTTTTAGAGAGTTGCTGAGAGTTGAAGCAACTGGCCTAGGATTACACAGCCAGTAAATGTAATAGTTTCCCATTGTCCTGGGGAGACTGAAGAAACCTTCATTGCAGACCTGATGGTCTCTGCACTGAGCCCATCAAGACAGGTAGGTGGCCCCTGCCAATCTGAGCATCTGGAAAAGTATAATAATATTCTCAGAACTGAGGGAGAGCTCTTCAGCAAGGCTAAATTCACTGGAAGGAACTTCAGAAACTCTCAGGTCAAGTAAAGTCAATGGCTAGATGGGCCCCAGAACTAGCAGGTACCTGAGTAAAAGTCAGCTCTTGTGCTAAGAATGGGAAGCTCCAGTTTTTGTTCCAAATACTACTACTACTACCACCACCACCACTACTACCACCACCACTACTGCTGCTGCTGCTGCTGCTGCTGCTGCCACTACTACTACTACTACTACTACTACTACTACTACTACTACTACTACTACTACTACTACTACTTCTACTACTACTTTGTTAGGGGCCTGTGCTGCTTAACTCCCCTCTCACCTTCACCTCTCTGTGATGTTCTCATTGCTTTATTAGAACTCCCACCAGAGATTATACAGATCACCTGACACTTTGTTGGAAGACTTGGCTTTGTGATCTTGTGACTGGGCTAGAATAACCTGTTCTCACTCCCCCACACACCCATCTTGATGTGCATACTTGTGGGGTGGTCCTGAGGAACCCCCAGTACAGATCCTTAGTGGTGTTTACGTGCATAATAAAAGTATTCAATAATCCTCCTCTTCAAAAGGGAAAAACAAAAACAAAAACTTAGCTTCCTGCTCCCATTCCCAGAATTTCTTTCCACATCCACGGAGACAAAAATTTCAATGTCATCCCAATATTAATGCTCTCTTTGCATTACAATAGATGACATTTTGTTTTCTGGGGGAAGGTTTTTTCTCTATCCTCCTGAGAGTCAAGCTAATTTTCAAATGTTGCCTTGAGGGACCTGACTTACAAATGTTCTCCAATCATTTTCCAAACTTCAAAGCCAGTGCAGCTTCTTTCCAATCTCTAGTCTCTGATTTTGCCTATATGTGGGACTTGCAACTGTGTCATCCAAATATATCACGAATGGACTGGGTTACTGGCTGCTAGTGTTCTCCCTCTCCAAACTGGAAGAGAATAACAAAAGTAAAATAGTTCCTACCCTCAAGGAACTTGCAATCTAATGATGGAGACAAAGACTTATATGCAAATACATACAAGTGGCAAAGAGAGACGTCCATTGGGAGCCCAGTAGTCAGAGGGTTCATATTGCCTGATACCAATCCAAGTCTGAGGATTGCTGAGCCTGTTTCTGGTAGTAATGATGACATATAATGGAGGGGTCTTGTTCTAATTCAAAGCATGCAGATATTCTCTGTCTGCTTAACACGAAGTGAAGAAAAATCTTTTAAGTAACTGTTGAGTCATAACCAAAAATGCTCTTACAAAAGGCCCAGATTGAGATCACAGTTGTCAAAGGAGAATTGCTTATAAGCCTTCCTGCGGGTGGAGGATGGGTCAATTTGGTGTATGACTGGCATACACTCCCAAACTAAGGCCATTTGGCTGATGATACCCCTCTGTTTCTTTGACTCTTTGTGTACTTTCCAGATCTTGAATGACAAAGGATAGAGATGTGATGGACCAATCTGTGACCTGCTAAATTTTGAAAGGTCAGTATAGCCACTAGACTTGCAATCATAGAAGCTGGAAGAAAGCAGCTCTGAGGAGCTATGTGCTTTATCCAGCTGTACTTTGGATAGTTGTAGAAGCTTAGATGCCATGTGCTAAAAAGCAAGGGAGTAACTTATGCTGAATCATGCTAAGCTGAAGCAGGAAGTTAATTCAATAATGGCAAGGACTTTCAGAGCTACTTTTCTAAGTTTGATCCCACTGTCCCTAATAATCAAAGTATAAAGGAGTTTGAGCTGGGTCAAGAGGACATTTTTGTACTTTTGGTTTTTGCTATACTGTTTCAGTAAATATCCCTTTGCAAAAGCTAATTGATATTAATTGGTTAATCTATACTGAGAAATTAATGATTTAAAGATACCAGAGAGATAACTAGAACTGCCAAATGATATTGGGGTAGTAATCACTGGTAATTGATGTTGGGAAAAGCATACTAGAAAAGAGACTCCATCCTTTGCTCCCAACAACTCTTATGACTATCCTCAAAAACTGAGTTATCTTTTAGCACCATAATAATTCAGACTTCTCTGGTATGAAGGGAGTGCCAAAAATGTTTATATTAATTTTCCAGATACTAAATGCAAGTGACCCCCGCACCTCTAATCTCCCCAATGTGAAAGGGATAACTATATATACAAAATTAATACAAGGTATTGTAGGAATGGAATGCACTAGCAAGTGGTGATCACATGACCTTTTCATCTCTCTCCCCAGGTTAACAGAATCACTCTGTGGGAGGGTATTAAGTCTAGTGTTTTTAATCCTACTGCTTAACTGCAAAAGCTTTTAGCACCCACTTTTAGACACTGTCCAATCTCCCGTTCTCTTAATAGCTCCTAACTGAAAGTTCACCCTTTGTTATCATTGTGGTGACAGTTTTCTTTATTTATAAAGTCTAATTAAGTTAATGAAAATCAGTAAAGTATAGAATGTCTAAGAGATCCCTTAAGGGAAAAAAAGAGTAGGTTACTGTATACATATACTAATAGTACTGTCAGTGTGTACATACACTAATATTGTAAATCAATAACTTAAAAGCTAAACTGTGTGTTAATGAGAATTGTTAAGAATTACTCAGGTAAGTAGTCATAACCCTTAGAGCTAATTATTGAATTCTTAGCGTCAAGATGAAAGAAATGAAGAAAAGGACCAATACTGACATCTAAATAATCAACTATTTTTTTAATTACCAAGAAATTTCAAGAATGTTATCTATAATTCAATGAAAATCTGTTTTTATATTGTCATGATTGATTTTTTATCAAAGATTAGGAGAGAAATATGTATTTAGGTAAGTTACAGATAATTTTCTTTCCATGTCATTTTGGGCACAGGTTTATATATAAATTCAAAAATCTTTTAACCTACACTTTATAAATCTCTTGAAATTTGAGAATATCTTAGAGTGAATTTTAATTTTGGCCTCGTGAGATATGTGTTTGTGATACAACTGACTCTATGTGAGGCCACTTTCTAATACATATGCATATATACTTGTTATATGTACATATGCATATATACACACATATAATATATAATGTGTATACTTATAAATATATAAATAAACTTTTTGGGTTAGAAAGATATTTCGTATTTTCACATTTAACTAATTAGGAATACATTAATATTTATGCAATAGAATTTTTACTTATAAAAACCCTTTGCATTGCAAATTTAAAATAGAATAATCAGGAGAATATGAGAAGAAAGTATAGGGATAATACAGCAAAAAATCTCTTAAATCAAATGCTTATTTAGAACTCTGTGTGTGTGTGTGTGTGTGTGTGTGTGTGGAGTTCAAGCTCATTTTCCAATTAAAGTATCAGTGCCTTTTTGTAAATCTCTGACATTAGCTTTTCCATGATGTCCTGTAGAATCTCTTACCTGCAATGTCAAATAAGTTTGAAATTTAGCTTCCTTCAAGAAGGGCTTCAGCTGCTCAATAATTTTATCAGAAGAGCCTTGATCAAAATAAATTGTATTTCCATTTGCATTAATACAGTTGTTTTACCCCACAACTTCTTAAATCTTCTGCATGACAATTCCTCAGGGGCTTGTCTATTCTACTCTCCATATGAGGTCACTGCTTCAAATAATTCTGGTTCTTGCTCTGAGAACAGATTGTCTGATGATTCTTTTGGATTTATAGTTGGCACTGGCCATAACTGAAGCAAGGGTAAGGATTTTGTGTCTTATAGTACAGGTATAGAAGAATCTCAAAGGGTTTGAGAGCCCTTAAATGACATTGGTTTTGAATTTTTTCTCCCTTCTTATGCCTACTGTATTTAGCATGATACTGAAAACAATTATACTTGCTAAGATGAAACAAAATGATCACTATTGATTGCCTCAGAGAAATACAATCTTCTCCACAATTCCTTCCCCAAACATTCAAATGTTTGCTGTATTACTGATAATATGATAAATGAAAAACAATCTGTGTGTGTGTGCGTGTGTGTGTGTGTGTTTGTGTGTTGTGAGAGGTGGTGGGAGAGCTGGGGGAGATGTGGAAAGGTATTGAAGTTGCATCTTTGAAAGATCAAAAAATATTTATAAAATGCTTAAAGGTAGGGATTGTTTTGCTTTTTACCTTTTTTATCTCCAACACCTAACAAAGTGCCTAGGGCATCTAGAAGTATAAAATATACTTGTTGATTGATGGATAGATTGAAAGTATAAGTCAGTGAATACCAATAAATTAGACATATGGAAATAATTCTAACTCCCCTCCCCTTATATTACCTAGATTTTCAGTAGCTCCTGACTTAAAGGGGAAAAAATGTGTCTCTGGTCTAGCACTGTGAAATTTCAGATGGATGGACTCACAGGAACTGGGCACTTGGCCAACCCCTATTTTCTATTCAGATATGATTGGATGGAGTTTTGTCCTGTGGGAACCTACTCCTAATGAGAATATTAGGGTTCCTTACACATACTCTTCAGCTCATAAAGTCCCACTCCCAAGGTCCCTGGAGAAAATTGCTTAAGCTTAGCTTAAGGCTTGTGTCTATGAAACTGAGATTCCATAAGTTTAAATGATTGGCCAAGGTCCACCTCTAGATCCTTACTCCCTGAATATTAGGAAAGATCAAATATCGAAAGGACCTAGGCAGCCCTGCTGTACACTTGCAGTTATATGAGCCAGGTTACAAAGTTATTGGAGTAGAAGACCATATGTCTCCATTTCTCTCTGGAGTCACACAATGCCACCTGGAAAGTAGCAACCAAGGTTATGCCATGTGGAAATTGCCTCTTGTGTTACCTGCCTCAGCAGACTTATCTGAATGTTATAGGGAAGGGAGATAACTAGAGTGATTATAATATCATACCAAAGTAGTAAGTCCTTTCATTAATCATCTCCTGGGACTTTCTGCCAGGAACTATCTGAACATGCTATTTTGGGAAAGATGGCCCAAGTTACACTATACAACTATTTGCAAGTCAGTGGATGTATGTAGGATTGTGTATGTGATAGAATTAAATGTTAAAGCTGCAGGCAGATTTGAAGGGAATTTGTTGTGATATTTAAAAGCAAAAGAAATCAGTTAAGATTTTTTTAAATGATAATTCTTATAGATTGTGCCTTAAGAATGACTAAATAATTGAAAGGAAGAAAGAAAAAAAAGAATGAATAGTTGGATGACTCAGAAAACTTTTATTAAGATTTTAGTATGTGGCAAGTTCTATGCTAAGGTCCAAGTAAAAAATACAAAAAAAAAAAAGAAAACTCCTTTATTCAAGCAGTTTATATTATTGGTTTGGAAAGTTTCAGGGATAGAGGGATGGCAAATGGAGCTATAGGTGATGGCCACACCATTTCAAGTAGCAATGGAAGCATTGATTTGATTATGGTTCCAGAGCTAGAGAATGGGACTATCTACACTTAATATTGTTCCCATACTTAGTAAAGCAATTATGAAGACAAAAGATCTCTTTTTTGCCTAGAACCAAATGCATTCATCAAATGCAAATGATAATCACTTAGGCTAAGAAAAATGAAGCAGAATCTGTGGGGCTGTTTGAATTTAGGTTATGTGACTATGAATTCTTGCATTGGATGTGGCAAGAGGTTTTTCATTTTGTTTTATCTGTTTCTTCATAGATTCCTGACTTTTTTGGGTCTGAACAAAATGGGGCAGAGCTAGAAGCATTGCATGAAAATTACAGAGAGGAGGATTTTTTTTGTTTTTCTTTAATATTAATTTTATTTTTAATTTATGAAATAAAACAAGCATTTCTACAACATAGTAGAATGTTTAAAAACATGATTGCACATAAAACTGCAAATCTATTATAGTTATTCCTTTTAAATATATAGTAAAGTTATCATGTAACTTTATTTTTTTCCCTTTTCTTTTTTCCCTTGCCTCCACTAGCCCAAGATGGCTACCATTAGATACAAATATGTGTGTGTGCATGTGTAACCATTCTATATATATATTTCTATTTACCAATTCTTTTTTTGGGTGCAGATATTATCTTCCAGGGATTTTAGTGAAGAATAAGAATGATTAGAGATGTGCAAGAGTGAAATGGGCTACTTCAGAACATCTTCAAACTGAAGCTAGATGACCACTTCCTAATATGTAATTAAGAGAATTCCTTCCCATCTATAGGTTAGCCTAGATAATCTCTGTCTAAGGTCCCTCCAGTACTGAGATTCTATGATTCTACTGGGGAAAGCAAATTTTCCTCTCTGTCTCATTAGTTTATCAGTCTGTAAAACTGCAGAATCAGTTGATGTAGCAGGTAGAGTTTGTCTTAGAATTAGGAACAACTGGTTTCAAGTCCTTCCTCTGCCTTCCTCACACTGTGTGGCAATGTCATACCTCATAGTTTCTGAAGTAGTCCTTCTGACTATACTTTGAAGTATAGTTCCAAATTTAAAACCTACTTATACAAATTAGGATTGAATAATTCTTTTAACAACAAAATGGCTCTCTTAGACCATATTTGTTATAGAGTTGACCCTAAAATGTAAAATTCAGAAGTTAATAAATGATCCCATACAGGCAAAAACTTTTATAGAAATAAAAGGATATGCACTCAAATCTGCACTCTTCTACTTAAAACCTATTTGACTTTGGCCAAATCAACCTCTTTGGGCCTTAGTCTCCCCTTCTATAAAGCAAGAGGGTTGGACTAGTTGACCTTTCCAATGCCTTACAGCTTTAATGGAATGATCCAAAAAATCAACCAATCAGTACGTAGGAAACTCCTGTGTGCCAGGGACTATGCTAGGCACTAAAGCTATAAAGATGAAATTGAAGCATTATCTGTGTCATAACTTATTTTGTTGTGGTTTGTTTGCTTTTGTTTTTGTGAAACAGAAGTCAAAGATTTCCAATATAATTTTCCTGAAGATCTGTATCCAGGGGTCATGGCCAGCATTCCATTGTCTCAAGGCAAAGAGCTTCCTTCACCCAGTATTTGTGTAGGTAATTTACAATGCTTCATGTCTTTGGTACCCATCACCTGACACAGTCTTTGAGAGCAGTAGTTAACAAAACATTTGAGAAGCTATCTGGGAGGCTAAGACTGTGGAAGTCTCTGCACAAAATAAAACACCATTTCTAATTGTGTGTGTTAACACTTTTAGAATAATTGAAACTTTTAATCCTCCTAGGCTTTGTGAGGTTGTAAGTTCAGTCAAATGTCTTTTTTTTCTGAGCCTAGCAATACTTCAACATTGACAAATGACCTTGATGCTGCTAAGAAATTGATGATTTCCAAGCATAGCTTCCTTGAAATTTATTTTAAAAAATAAGTTCAGCAAATAGAACCCATTGATTCTTTAGCAGTTAGTTATGCACAGTAAATACAATTTATTAGCAAGTTACCTGAATGAGAAAAATAAAAGAATTCTTTGTAATATTTTACCCCATTGGCCCAAGCTCCTGCATTTCACCAATGTTTGATACAGTGTTTCTTCAGACTCTTTCTTGGGAACAATATTCCATATTCTGGCTACTCATAATTACTTTTTGCTTCAAAATATGAACCAAAATTAAGATAAGTCCTTAGCTAAGACTATAACATTAATCAAGAGGCTCACTGTATCTTTAGAACTAAAAGCACAACTAGCAAGACTAATTTTACTAATGTCAACACATGAATAAACCATGATTTACTAGGCACAGTGACCTCCTGGTATGAGAATTCCCTCCACCAATGCAGATCACAACTAATCTATAACTTATACATTCATAAGCCTTTACAACTAGAAGGAACCATAAAGGTTATCCAATCATCATATAGAGCTAGAAGGGTGTTCAGAACCCATCTAATCTAAGCTTCTCATTTTACAAGGAAGAAAACTGAGATTTAGAGATTAAAGTGGCTTAATAGAGGACTTTTCTGATTGTGCCAGTTATTAATGTTACTCACCATTCTCCAAAATTTGTGTACATAATCATCCCTTTTCCTTCCCCCATATAGTAGCTATTTAATAAATATTTGTTGATTGATTAAAAAAATAGATATTTCCTAAGGAGTTGCCTTAGGCACATAGAGATTAAATGAATTTTCTAGAGTGTGAAAATAAGTGAGTGTCAGAGATGGGATTTGAACTAATAATTTTTTTTTTCACTCCAAGGCTAGCATTCTATCACCTGTTACATACAACCTCTTCATCTGGAATAAAGTATACTAATTTTTCTCCTTTGTCTTTTGTTTATTTCAAAAGGGTAAATATTTTCAGAATATAAAGTCAGATTTCTATATTTTCCCAGTCTATGTTATTTTTTTTAAATAATGAGAAAATGTCAGTGATCACAGGGACAATTAGCATTTAAATTTTTTCATCTCCTAGATAGTTCTAAAAAGATTTCTTTTTGCTTAGCTTCTGCATGGATTAAGCATAAAACATGTCTGATTAATAATGAAAAGATGTCATGTCTCTGAAATTATCTGATGACCTTCAAGTACTTCAGTACTTCAATAAGAAAAGAGCTATGATAAAGTTATCCTTCTTAGGCTCAGATAACTCTTAATATTTGAAAGAGGCTTTACAATCATCCTTACTAAATATTCTGCACGAAAATGTTACTTGTATTTTGTAGATGAGAAAAATGAGTAGAGAGATAAGAGGATGGTGATTTGGAGAGTCCTGGACCTGTGTTTTGAATACCTGAGTTATGGCCCCAGCTCTGCCAATAAGTGTCTGTATGTCTTTGGAGAGGAAATTGAGGGATATGAAGCTTCTGTTTTTATTTCTATGAAAGAGGTGTTTGAACAAAGTGATCTCCAAAGTTTTATCCAATTATATTTAGCCCCATGCCTGCCTCCAGAGAGTTTGGTGGTCCTATTATGAATAATCTGATGACATTTTAGATGTGCATGGAAACCTGACTCATATTGACCGAAAGACCTCTCTTTTTATCTCCTTCTTTATTAGTGCTCCATCTATAACTCTGTGATTCCACTATTGTAGAATCAGAGTAGTCTTATGTAGTAGTAAGAAAACTGTCCTTAGACTTAGAAAGTCTTGGATTTGAAGACTCTCTTCATTTAACATATGCTCTCTGTGTCACCTATTGCAAATCATTTAACCCCTTTATAGTGCAGGCAACTCTCTAATGCTCTAAGTACTCTAAATTGCACAGTATAGAGATTTGCATTGCTGGAAGGATGTCCTCACTGGAAGTTTCATAAGCCAATGAAATAACAGGTCCCTTCCATGCCCTTCCCCACTCCTCCCCACAGCACCCCAATCATTTTAGGCTTGATATGATTACAAATTGTAATAGATTTTCCCAGTTTTAACAATTATTTCTCTTTATTTGCATCTAGTTTTATTCACCACAGTCCTTCCCTAGTATTTTAGATTAATGGGGATTTATTATTTGAGATGTCTTTTCTCTAGATTTATAATCAGTGTTCTCCCTCTACCCCCAAAATATGGAAAATATAACTGAGGGAGAATGACAAGACTTACCAACTGGATTCAGTTACTTTTTCAATGAATTAACTGGTTCAACAAAGTATGCTTCCAACCAAGAGAAAAGCAAAGCACACCAAGATATTTTGTTGCAAACATATTTCACTCTCTTTGGTTTAATGTTGAGAGGATGCATGGCATAGTGGATAGAGGGCTGGCCTTGAAGACAGAAAGATCTGGGTACAAGCCCTACCACTGAAACATACTGGCTGCATGACTTTTGTTTTATATCCCACTCTAAATCAACCACAGGGGTTGATCTAATATGCTGGGGATATTTTTCAAATTTTCTGTTGTGACTTTTGGAGTATGTAGTCTGTCCAACCTTTGCCCTCACATTGAGACCAACCAATCTTCTTTTTTTTAAATTCTCTTAGCCTCAGTTTCCTCATCTACAAAATGGAAATAAGAGGTTGTTGCAAGGCTCAAATATGTAGAATATAAAATCCTAAATCAGAATCTGGATTTTCACTATTGTTATTATCTAATTGATTTTGCAAAAGAGTAGATTGATGCCTGGGGAAGGTAAAGTCCCTTCCTTAAAAATCAAAAAGTTAATAACTAACAGAGCTGAGATTCAGACTAATATTCTCTAAATTCTAAAGTAAATTCTTTCCATCATATCCCGTGCTTTCACATGAGAAAGAATAATAATGATGGTTGGATGATGAGGGTTCAGGTAAAGGAAGAGGATGGTGTTAGCATAGAATAATTGGCATCCCCTACCCATGATGATGGAATGCCTGAGAAATAGTGGAAAACAAATTCAGTGCTTAGCATGGAACAATTACTAAAAGTAGGGAAGTGAGAAGTATTTCTTCAAGTACTCATATATATTAACTTTCTAATCTGATGCACAACAACAAATCAATACTTGATGTATTTCTTAATAAAATTAATGAAACAGCAGACTTAGAAAGAGTAAGTTTGAGGGACTTTGCCATTATCTATTCTCTCACAAGAAGGATAAAATGAGTCACTTCACAGGCATATATAGAGGCAACTAATCTCATTGGCAGATAACTCTATTTCTTTTCACCATTTAATCACCTTTCAGTGAAAAGAATCACTTGAGAGCAAAACACCTAATGGATTAGTCTTGGTGTAGGTTGCTGAACCAGATTGATAAAGGAACTTACAGCAGTTTCCAGCCAAAGCAGAAGATTTTGTTGTTGTTGTTATGTTTTATATATATTTTATTTTCTTTGAGGCTCAACAATATGAACAAAGAGGTTTTAGTCAATTCCCTAAACTTATACTGCACAAATTAAGACACTGCCTGATTCCTTGCAAGTCATTCTAGAATTTGCTAAGTCCTTTCCTCCCACAATTTTCCTCTCTTCAGACATTACTCAACTTAAATAAGAAAAAAAGCTATACTTTCAAAACAGCATCTATATTCAAAGAGAAATAAAATAACCAGTTTCTAAAAAGAGTCCAGACAATTCCATTTAATTCAACTAAAAATAATAAAGACATTAGGTAACTACTATATTTATGGAACTATGTTAGGGGCTTGGAATATATTAGAGACCCCTTGGAAAAAAAAAGGAAGAAATAGATAAAGAGTTTAGAATACAAGGCTACCTAAATAATATCCATACTTTAAAAGATGGAAAGAATAATGGGGGACTAGATTGTCATCAAGTAGAAGTTAGTTGTTGAAGTGAAGATAATGGAAATTATGCGTACGGGAAGACGAAGGAATGAGAAGCGACCACTCTTTATGAGTACTTGTGACATGAAAAGAGATGAAAGATGAACTAGTTTATATGCACTCTAATTTGGGGAAGAATATATTTCAAAAGATTTATAAACAGGACAGGCAAAGCCCTGTGTAATATAATTTTCTAGGGGATATCCTTTCAGGAGAGATGGAAGTTTTAAGGAACGATGTTTGAACACACAAAGAAAAGAATTCCAATGAAGAGAAAAAGGGAAAGTTGTCCAGAAAGGATATGGAGGCACAGTTTTAAGGAATGATGTTTGAACACACAAAGAAAAGAATTCCAAAGAAGAGAAAAAGGGAAAGTTGTCACAAAGGATATGGAGTCACAGAGGACTTTCTGATGAATTTCTGTGTAAAATGCACAGAAGAATAAAGCAAGAATAGGTATGATTTCTTGACTCAGCATCCCTGAGTTCCCTGATTTCTCTGATTTCTTGACTTCTTCCTTTCATGCAATCTAATTGACCCTAGCTTCCCTGACACAGATTCTGGCCCAAGGGCATAAGAGTTCCCAGCTATCTATAGTCAGTGCCTCTCAAACTTGGTGGTAACCTGAACTCCTGTGTGAATCACCATACCCTGATGACATACTGATCAGATGCATTTCCAGATGGAGGAGGGGTGTGTATGCAGGGAAGGGAGTGAACAGTGCAGGTCCAGAGAAGCAAGTGTCACTGTTCTCTTATTATATGTTCTTGATGTGTTTGAACAAAATAAACATCCTTTGTTCAGTGATTCATGAATGTTTCATTTCATCGCAACATTGATCCTGAACCTGAAATAGGTACTAATGATATGAAAGCAATGAAAGATGAATGAGGAAAAACAAAAACAAAAACAAAAAAGGCATGGTCCATAATGGTGTGAGTAGTTCTAAAGCTCAGAATAATTGGAAGCTGTTGAGGAATGCTAAGAAATGCAAAAAGTTTTCTTTATTTTAGTTAGATTTGTTTAATTTTGATTGAAGAAAAAAGAAGGGGTTGTATGAGATTAAAGAAGGTATAGGACTATTGCTTAAGGAAGATGATAATGGATGTCAGAGAGAAAACAAAACTATTCTACTCTCATTTTGCTTCTGTTTTCAATACTATTATAATGATTTCAAAGTCTGTATGGAAATAACCTTGTTGAAAAAGATCCAGTAAGGTAACATTTTGCTCTACTGAACCAATAAACAGTAAGCACGGTAGGATCTTACATTTTCTCCAACTTTCAGTGAAATGGGAATTCATATAGAAATGGTTCACTGGTAAACATCTCTTGTGAAAGTCTGTTTGTTCCTTATTTTACTAGCCCAATATAACAATTTTATAATTATATTTAACTACTGTAAATCAATTGCCAAAACAAAAATGGCAATTCCATTCTGAGGCATGGGGGAAAAAAAAACAGTTTCTGAGCATGCCAGATGGCCATGTCAATGGTCAAAGTCTTATTCACAGGGAATAGGATGAAGGAAAATGCAGTAATTTCTCCACTGTTACTGCTGCCATGCCATTGAACATTTTTCTTTCATAACTTCTCTGGCCACTGTACTTCACAAGTAGCACTCTAGATTCATGCTAGATATGGAACATCATTAATTCCTTTGCCCCATCTATGATCTTCATCTCACTCTAGTTAGCGAGCATCACTTTTTTTGGACACCAAATAAACAGATAAATACTTTGTAGTTGTTTAAAATTCTTCCTATTTTTCAAGACCTAGTTCAGGTACTTCCTCTTCCCTAAAAACTTCCCTGAAACCCCCTAGCATGAAACAAACTTTCCTCTTATCATTTATAGAATTGGGTCTGTACATTTCCTTTGCTCTATAACTATAGCATAGTTCCATAAATATAGTAGTTACCTAATGTTTTTATTATTTTTAATTGAATTAAATGGAATTGTCTGGACTCTTTTTAGGAACTGGTTGTTTTGTTTCTCTTTGAATATAGATGCTGTTTTGAAAATATAGCTTTTTTTTCTTATTTAAGTTGAGCAATTTCTGAAGAGAGGAAAATTGTAGGAGGAAAAGACTTAGCAAATTCTAGAATGACTTGCAAGGAATCAGGCAGTGTCTTAATTTGTGCAGTATAAGTTTAGGGAATTGACTAAAACCTCTTTGTTCATATTGTTAAGCCCCAAAGAAAATAAAATGTGATTTTTGGTTATAATTAGAATTACTTGTGTCACTGTCTAAGCCCCCAAAAAGACTCTATACCCATTTTATGTAGAACCCAAGTCTTCAACTATTTTTTTTAATATCTCCTCATTGCCCAGTGGTTTGGTCATATATATTGTGATATCCTTTCATTTGAATTAGGGGAGTAGGAGTGATGCTAATATATGTCAGTGATTAGGGTAATAGCTAAGGCTGGAAACAAAACCTAATGGGCTAAGAAAGAAGTGACATGTTGTATTCAGGATCAAAGATTCAAACTAAGTAAAGGTCAGTTCTAGATGAGGAAGAAAATACAGGGAATGTGGTAAGATCTCTGTCTCTTGGGCTCAATCTGTTCCTTTACATCTCACTTTGTTGGTGTAACATGTATTTACCTCTGCCTTCCCCAAAGTTCTGGCCTTGCACAGTAGAAGTGCATGTATTAGGGCTTCTCTTTCCTCTCCTAAATCAGGGAAGGAAGATAACTTCTGAAATAGGTATATGTGTGTGTGTGTGTGTGTGTGTGTGTGTGTGTGTGTGTGTGAAAGAGAGAGAGAGAGTATGTAATATATGATTAAAAAGATGTGAATGTCTAGAAAAGAAAGAGTTGATCAAAAAGCTAAGATATGATGAATGAAAAGTCCTAAGACCTCAGTTTGAATCCTGATTCTCCTGCTTACTGAGTCTGTGTAATAATGAGCAAGTCGTGAAATTTAATGGGTCTCAGTTTTCTCATCAGCAAAATGAAGCGGTTCAACTAAATGACCCCTAACTTTTTTCCAGCTCTGAATCTATGCTCCTGTGGCTTTATCAAGAACAGGTAATAAGCTATCTACTTAATTTCCTTTTAATTGTGTTGAAACCCTCTTTTTGTTAGAAAAACAATGGATAGAAATTGTGGAGAGTTGAATTTCTGATCCATGTAAAGGAGGTTAAGGTAGAGTATATTTCTAAAAACTAGAGATCTCCAAAAAGTGGAATGAGTTGGGAAGTAATGAGTTCCTTCTCAGAGGTCTTCAAGTAAAGATTGCATGACTACTATAATAGTGAGATTGTGTATGTGTGTATGTTTGTGTGTCTGTGTGTATGCTACAAATGCAATTAAATTCAATAATAATAATTATGATTTATCTAGCTCTTTAAAGTTTGCAAGCACATTAAAAAAATGTTGCAATTGAACCTCACAAAAACTCTATGAGGCAACCATTTCCTACATTTTACAGATGAGTAAACTGAGGCTTAGGAAGATAAGCTGAAATGCCAATAGTCACCTGGATAGTTCATGCCGAGATGATGTTTAAAGCAATGTCTTCCTACCTGCACTCAGACTCCTGGGCCCTCTTCTGCACGGCCATCCAGCTTCCCCAAGTGGACTCTCTAAGATTTCTTCCAGCTCTATACTATTGACTTTCTATCCTCTGATAAAACAAGCTGGTTTGAATTCATGAATTTATTGGCTTTTCACATATGACTCCATTTTCTTTATTTTAGAAATATGAAAACTTTCTAATTCCCATCTTGTAGTTCACCCCACTCTCCACTTGCTGCTGACATGAAAGGAAATTATAATATGGAACAGTCCATTTTGGAAATTATAGCTAAGCTTCAAAGTTAATTTAGAGGAGAACTCATTTTGAGGAGAACAAATTAGATCAGAATTTAAAATTGATATACCCAACTAAGTGATGAAAATAGTAAACAATGTATGTTTTAAAGACATTTGCAAGATTTTAATAAAAATAATGGCTAACAATTATATAGCACTTACTAAGTGCTAAGCAGTATACTAAGTACCTTACAAGTATTTTCTCATCAGATCCTCACAACCCAGGGATGTAAGCATTATTATTATCCCCATTTTACAGATGAGGAAACTGACACAACAGAAGGTAAGTGACTCATACAGGGTTACTCAGCTAGTAAGCAACTGACACCAGATTTGTATATAGGTCTTCCTGGGTCCTGGTAGAGTATTCTATCCACTGCACCACGTACCTTTCCCTCTCAGCTATTTGACAGAGGGCAAGAGTATATTGATTTCTACATCCACAAGGTTAAAAATATTAATTATACAATGCTGTTATTTTGTTTTGTTTTGTTTGCAAATGTCTTTTATTTTGAATTCAAAGATTTACAGTTTTTCAGTTTGGGTGCTTAAAAAAAAGAGAGAGAAAATAGTTGGACAGACATTTGGAATTATTTTCACTTTCTCCTATGATAACTAGTCCCAAGAGGAAAACCAGGAACTGAAGCCAGGCCATTCAACGAATACCAGAAGTGTGATTTGGGAACTTTTTTAGCAGCCACAGCCCCTGTGGCAATATTAGCTGCCAGGATTTTGGCAATGATCTTCATTTCTCTGAAAGTGGTGACATGTTCAAATGAATGAGATCTGCCACAAAACAAAATAAGATTAATCCCCTGAGAAACCTCAAATTGTTATGTCAGTTTTTATCCATCTGTCCATAACACAGTGTATTCTGGGTATACACAACTGGTGATTTATAGTAACTGACAGTTAAAAAAAATTGAGATTCCCCCAACTGAAAATGTACTGAAGACAAGCAGTACTGTTCTTTCCACTTTCCTGGCAATGACATTGGTGAGTGACTCTAAATGCTGCTTTCCCTAGGAGGCGTGCTGAGGGAATAAAGTCAATTTGTATGAGCAATAATGATTGAAGGTTGGTTATCATTGCACCATACAAGAGCATCCTAAAAGTTTTAGTTCACTTTTAAATTTTGATAGCTTAAAACTATACTAAGACTTTTTGGAATACTGGTATTTTGCACAATATCTTTTCTATGAATATTAACTAGATAAATAAATTGAAAAACATTTGCAAATGTAAAATCTTGTGTTAATAAGTGAACTGACAAGTTGTAAGGAGTTGTTTTTAAAAGAGCTGATTGAGTCTGTGTTGGTTAAATTAGGGAGCTCTAAAATATAAAGATAGTATCTTTACCCTGAAGTAGTTTATAATTTAATTGAGGAAACAAGCTGCGTATATAAAAATACCAAAACAAAACCTCCAGAGTGGTATGGCTGGGAGTATGTAGCTGAGGGTTACAAAATAGGATACTGCCTTGGAGGCAAAAGTGGGTAAGAGAGAGAAGCAATCAGGTGTGGCTTAGTGCAAAGTATACTGAAGAGGGGAAGCAGAGGGCTTGACACTAGAGTCCTCATCATTCCATGAACTTTTCACATATCTCTTCACTAAATGACTGTACTTTCTGGGCCTCATTTTCTTTAAAACTGTAAAATTAATGGACTGCACCCTGACCTCTGAATTATACCTATTCCTTTCACATTCCCTCTATCTCCTTTCATCTCCTTGGAGTTCTGGTCCTTCCCTAGAAAACACTCTATTTTTGGTTGGCCACTCTCTTCATTACTGAATGAACCTTTTCTCATGTCCAGTAAAGCTGGGACCAAGAGAAGGCATACCCCTTGCTCCTTGGTGCAACTTCTGGGCCTTTCTCCTCCACCATGAATAGGCTTGTTCTCCTCCTTCAAGGTTCATCCCCTTCCATCTAGATCCTGGGATTAATTCTCCAAAAGCTGCCAGGTCATTCTCCCTACTATGTAAGCAGTTCAACCCCCTACTTGCAGTCTTCTCCATTCCTTTCCTCAGTATTTGAAAACTTCATTATACATTCCAATGTCCCCTCACTCCAACTGACAAGTTCATTAATCTACTCAATTCTCATGACCAACACATTTGCTCCAAGCCAATGAAAAAGAAACTCTTGATCTCATCATCATCCACAAGCATTGCCTCCAATTATTTCAAAATCATATCCTTTAATCTCTTCCTCTACCTCATGACTCCTAAAACTATTTGCTGCCCTCATCACCTCCTCTAAAACCTTCCTCACCCCTCTCTGGTTTGCCTGTCCATCTTTCATGATAACAGACTCAATTTCTTCCTTTCAAATCCTTCATCCTTTATCTAACCAGTTCATTTTACATTATCTTCTACAATTGAATCCCTTGCCCATTTATCCTATTGACACTTGTCCTTTTCCAAACCTTAAGACAAGATTTATTAGAATATCTGTCATACTGGGTAGACTCTTAAGGAGTCTGAATGTTAGTGAGCTATTGGCTAGATTCTATGAATCTGAGTCCATGGCTAGATTATAAGAGTAAGAATCTAAGCACCTTAGTGGTGACAAGATGGACCTTATATACAGAAAGACTGTGGGAGGGATCTAGAAGTGGCCTAGTAGTTTAGGGTGACTGGAGGAGGTGTCTAAGGAGGATCTGGATGGGAGTGACCAGTAAACTGGAGTGAACAGAACTCCTGGGACCTGGATCATGTGGCCAAGGGAGAATAGAGCCTAGTTAGGATTAAGGGTGGGAAATGGCTAGGGGCCATAGGGAGGTAAGACAATGGAAAGGAGATTGGATGTAGCCGCAGTGGAAGGCCAGTTGATGAGATTACAGCCTGAGACAAGTGCCAGAGATTTGGCCATGTGGGAAATTCCAGAGTTTTCCTTTCTGGGGTCTAGATCCCAATCCCATCACCATCTTCTTTTCTACTCACACTTTCATGCTTTGGAATACTGCTGGAAGAAGTCACAAAAGCATGCAGACTGAATCCACTAAATCTCTGTCTTATTTAATCTCAACTGGGCCTTCACTGTTGCACAGCAATCTTTGTATTCTTCCCTAGATGATTCATGTTCTTCACAGTTTCTTTTCCATACCTTCTTTTCTCCTCAACAAATTCCTCTACTGACAAACAGGTGGAAGTTAGGTGAATTTGTTTTATTCTTTACTGATAAAATTGAGGTGAGGCTATCTATCATGAACTCTCTTAATATCATCTGCATTCTTTTATGCTTTCTTCTCAAAATCAACCCCTATTCTTGTGTTGTTGATTCCATTTCCTCCTATATTCTCCTTGCCTCTTCTCTCTCTCTTTCTCCCTTTTATCTGTGTCTGTCTCTCTCTGTGTCTCTCTCTGTCTCACTATACTTTGCAAATCTTAAAGTTCCATAGAAATGCTGTTACCATCATTGTTTTGTTGTTGAGTTTTTTTCAGTCCTGTCCAATGCTCTATGACCCCATTTTTTGTTTTCTTGGCAGAGATACTGAAGTGGTTTGCTATTTCCTTTTCTAGATCATTTACAGATGAGAAACTGAGGCAAATAGGATTAAGTGACTTGCCTAGGGTCACCCAGTTAGAAGGTGTCTGAGACCATATTTGAACTCAGGGAGATGACTCTTCCTGTCTTCAGGCCCAGCACTCTATTCATTGTGCCACCTAGATACCTATTATTAGTATCATTCCTTAAAACCATCAACATTCCCAGGCCTCCCCAATTTTAATAAATAAACTAAAATAAAACCAAACCCTACATTTGATTCTGTGTCAACTCATCAAGCTATTGGTCTATATCTATCTTTTTGTTCCAAGTTCTAGGAAAAAGCATTTACATTCATTAGCTCCATTGCTTTACTTGGTTTTTGGCCCTATAACTCACTGAAACTGTTCTTACCAAGGTTACCAATGACCTCTTACTTTCCAAATCTAATGACCTGTTCTCAGTTATCATCTATCTCAACCTCTCTGTGGTCTTTGGCATTGTTGGCCATCATTTCCTCCTCTAGGGAATTCTCTGTGTGTGTGTGAGTATACATGCATACACACACACACACACACATATCCAATCTACCTTGCTAATCTCCTTTTACATGACTCCCCCTATTCTATATTATAGTTAATCTGATCAACATATTTTTCCACATAGAGAGCATTCCACCTCCTGCCTTTGCACAGGTCATTTCCCGTGCCTGGAATGCTTCCCTCCACACAGTATGTGTGTATGTATATGTATATGTATATGTATATGTATATGTATATGTATATATGTATATAATATGTGTATACATGTATGTATTGTGTGTGTAAACTTATCCTGGTTATCACCAATCTGACTGATATTCCTCTATCTCCTTTGTGAAATTATCATCTATGTCCTGACCTCTAAGCATAGGTATGTTACTGGTGACCATCCTAAGACCTTTTCCCTTCTTTATCTAAAACCTCTCTTTCTTGATGAAATCACCCCTTCCCAAGAGTTCAATTATTACCTCCTTACAGATGACTCACAAATCCTTATCTCTCTGCTGAATTCCAATCCTTCATTTCCAGTTGCCCATTTGACATTTTCACCTGGTTGTTCTATAGATATCTTAAGCCCATTATGTCTAAAAAAGAATTTATTATTCTGCCTGTTCCCCAAACCATATCAAAACCATCACTCTTCCTAACTTACCTGTTTCTGTCAAGAGCACCATCATTCTTTTTGTCACTCACTTTCATTATCTAAAGCCATTATAAACTTGGAAAAATCTCAAAGTAGAACAGCTTCATGAGAAATGAGGTGTCTGAGCTCAGTCTTCTATTTGACTATAGCTTTAGAGTTCATGGCCTCACCCTCAAATCAGAGAAGCAGAAGGCAGATAAGGTACTGTACCAAGGCTGATGAGATCTTACAGGACGATGAGATTTTCTCAGTGATGAACTTTCTGGGGCTTGGTAGGGAAGTCAGTCGAGAAATCACAAGGTATGCAGACAAGTGAGAAATAAGCTTAGCACAATGTCTGGTACATTGTACATGTTTAATAAATGTTTATTAACTATTAGCTATTGATACTGATAAGCAGTTAAATGGCACAGTGGATAGAGTCCTTGCGGCAGGAAGACCTGAATTCAAATCCAGCTTCAGAAATTTATAAGCTCTGTGTGTGCCTGGGCAATTCACTTAGTCTCTGCCTGCCTCAATTTCCTCATCTGTAAAATATGGACAAGAATAGTATCTAATAATGTGGTTGTAATAATAAAATGAAAAATGCTTTGCAAACACCAAGGCACTATGTATCAATCATTTGCTAAGTAATGCCAATGATAATTCTACAGCAAATATTAAACATGTCATCTTTTCTTTTTCCCTAAGATTACCATAGGTTAGGTCCATAGAACCCCTCACCAGGATTACTGAAGCAGTCTTCTAAATGGTCTCCCAACTTTCAATCTCTCCTCTGCCAAAGTCATCCTCCAACCAAGTGCCAAACTTATTTTCCTGAAATCTAGGTCTGGCTGTCACTGCCCTGCTCAAAAAGTATCCGTTCATCTTGATTGCTTCTAAGACAAAATGCCATTTGAATCTCTACCTAAACTGTTTCCAATCTACCTTGCTAGTCTCCTTTTACATGACTCCCCTATTCTATATTACAGCTAATCTGAACAACATCTTTTTCCCCTTAGAGGGCATTCCACTTCCTGCCTTTGCAGAGTCATTTCCTATGCTTGGAATGCTTCCCTCCCCACCAACAAAACAAAACAAACAAAACCCCTTTTTAATTTAGTTTACATTGTGTTGTATTTACATTTCTGTCTTCTTCCTGTTTCTTCCCCTGCCACTTGAGAGCAAGGTCTGTTGTCACAGCACATAGGCACTTAAATGCTTTGTCTGAGTTAAATTAAATCTATTATTTTCTAGTGCAAATTCACTTAATTTCTGAGTTGCATTTTATTCATATGCAAAATTGACATTAGCACATTCATTCATATGGTTGTTTTGAGAATCAAAGAATGTATTCTACATATAGTATTCTATAAATTCCAACTACTCTATAAAAAGAAAATATTAAATGAGAATTCTAAAAAGGGAAGAGGTCATAGACTTAATGGTCAACTTTTTCTAATCCTCTGAAAAAAGAATGAGCCACATTTTAGTTGGGGAATTAAGAATTCAATTCAATTTACCAACCAATTAAAGCCTACTTATAAGCCCTTGCCTGTAAGATGCTGCATTAGGCATTGGAGAATCAGTGAACAGCATGAAACAGCCCCTGCCTTCAAGCAGCTTACAATTGAGTGGTGGGGAAGGGGGAGAATACAACTTGTACATATATACATAAATAACAAAATGTATACAACAATGATAATAGCCAGTATTTATTATACCACTTTAAGTTTGTAAAGTGCTTTACATATCCTCCCTCATTTGATCTTTAGGTGTTATTATTATCTATATTTTACAAATGAGGAAACTGAGGCTGAGAACCATTAAATGATTTGCTCTGGGTCACAAAACTGGTAGGATTTGAACTTGGTTTTTCCTGACTGAGTATAGCACTCTATCTGCTGTACTGCTTGGCAGCCTAAAAGACAAGATAATTTCAAGAGGGAGAGAATGCGAAGGATCTCATGTAGGAGCTGGCAACAGAATTTTGCTCTGAAGGAAGGCAGGGATTCTATGTGGCAGAGATAAGGAGGGAATGCATTCCAGACATAGAGGACCACCTGTGAAAAGCAATGGATGCAGAAGATGGAATGTATTCTATGGAAAATAGGATTTTAACCAACCTAGTTCCAGAGTTTTCTGTCCTCAGAGGTACTGTTTCAAGGAAAAGTGGTGGGGGTGTGAAGGGCAGAATGGCAATACTATCCTATATTAGTTAAATCCACCAAAGTAGAGAAATTGATGTATTTTATTTAGCACCCATGTTTATATAATGCACAATAACGTCTTCCTTTATTGCAACTGCAACAAAAGGGAATAAAATTAGAACATGATAAAAACTACCCTAGCAGTCATTGTAACTCTGAAATGAGCCAGGTGCATTGAAAAGAACAGCTGTCCTCATTAGCAAATCACATCTGCTGAAGGTCAGGGATTGGATGTCACAAGGGTAGATGGGGGGGAAAATATAATCGTGAATCTTTGTTTTTTTTCAAACTTACATTTATGTATGTTAAATTGCACTTGCTTTCTTGTGACTCACTTCATGATTTATCAGAACTGTCAGAAAATGCAACCTTCTTTATGTAAATAAAGCAGAAATGCATATTGAGCTTTGCAGATGAACTCAGTTTCAGACAGCTCTACTGATGACTTCCTTGGGCATAGAGTAAGAGACTTTGAACAGTGTACACTTCAAAGTGATAGAATAACCCTACCTTTCAGACTTGAGCCAGGCACTACTTTTGATTTGAAGATCAGAAGCCTTCAATCAGAAACACAAATGTCTGCTCAGTTCTCCTCTGCTTTGAGAGAATAAGAAGCTTGTCTAAGGTAGAACATAGCTGTGGAGACTCCCTCTGGATTTCCTAGCACTTAACGGTAAAGATCTGAACAAAGCTTTTTATAGTCAGGGAAAGAAAATCTACTCTGTCACACTAAAGAGAGTGTCTTGGAAACTTCTTCCACCTTCCTACATAGCCCAAGCTTCAAAGGCTGCCCTCAGCAATATTCAGAACAGTAGGGGACATTACTGATTCTCATCTTCATTCTTTTTTTGAGTTCTTTTCAAAACTGCTGCAATTACAGCACAGAAATTAAGGGGATACTAAGGGGAAAGACAAAAATAGATGTTATTGGTAAGTAGAATTTCTTTTAGTTTTTCTTCTCTTTTTGTATTCTATAAATCAAAAGTCAGGACTAAATCTTGACCTACTGTGAAACCAAGTTACAATCAAAGTACATGTAAATATATCCTAACTATACTATTTTCTCTACATCAAGCTTTCCTTATCCTTCACAAAGGGATTTTTCTCCCCTTATTTGTCTTCATTTAGAGAAGTATAAGCAGGACAAAACTGAACAAGGAGAAAAGAGTAAAGAGGGAAAGGACAGAAAAAAAGGGACCATTTCTCCCTGCCATCTGTCTATTTTAGGGGGCAGCTAGGTGGCGCAGTGGACAGAGCACCGGCCCTGAAGTCAGGAGGACCTGAGTTCAAATCCAGCCTCAGACCAAACACTTGACACGTACTAGCTGTGTAACCTCGGGCAAGTCACTTAACCCTGATTGCCTAACTAAAACAAAACAAAAAATCTGTCTCTTTTACTCAGCTTCTATATCCAACACATTTATCAACTCAGTTTTGTTGTTATAATAGCTAGCAGTTATATAGCACTTTGAGATTTAGAAAACACTTTACAAATATAATTTCATCTGACCTTCCCAACAAACCTGAGAGGTGTGTATTATTATTACCCTCATTTTACAGAAGAAGGATATTGAGGCAGACAAAGGTTAAGTGGCTTATTCAGGGTTACACAGCTAATAAATGTCTGAGGTCTAATTTGAACTCAGATCTTCCTGACTCCTTATCCAGTACTCTATCCACTGTACCACCTAACTATCACATATATTTCTCCGCTAAAGTCCTACCCTAGAGCTTTATTAGAATTCAATGGTGGTAACAGGAGATTTCTGATTCAATGTTATGAAGTTACAGAGAGATGTATCTTTGTTTAGGACTTTAAATGGTCATGTCCATTGACACCTTCTCTGAGAAAAGTAGAATACCATCTCATTGACAGTAAGGATTTTTTCAGTCTTTGAATTTGTACCCCCAGTACCTAGCACAATGCCTCATCCATAGAAGTCATTTGATAAATGTTGATTGATCAATTGAAAAAATTATTAATATCTATTATCACAAAACTGATTAATGCCTCTTTAGTGGTGCATTATTGTTTGAAGTGATAGAGTATGAAATGTTTTTTTTTCCCCCTGGGTTCTTATGAATCAGAGTCAGACCTTCAAGCTGGGTCTATAAGAGGGAATCTTTGGGTGAAGAGAGAAAAATAATTATTTTATTTATTTACAAAACAGAAAAAGCTGAATCCAAATACCTTAGAGCTGAATTTGGTTGGATTAAAAGAGTTAATGAATATCCCTTAGCATAGCCTTCAGGGATTATTCAACAATTTCCTCCACTGCCAGAAATGGCACTCATTCTTAAAGATGCCAGCATTCCTGGGAAATGATGGAGTAGCAAGAGTTCTGGAAATATCAGTGTCTTTCCCTAACCAAGAAGAAGCAGTAACAGTTGTACATATTATCAATCATGGAGTATCATGACAGTGGAATCATGGGACTAAAGTAAGGGTGCAATGGAACAAATAATTATGATCTAGAGACAAGGCCCCAAATATTGAACCTGATCTGAGTAAACAAGCCATGGAGATGATGACACTGGATTCCCAAAGCACAACCACATTTTTGTTGTTAGCGGCTCAGCCTAGCCTAATTGAAGATCACCAAAACCATCTGGAAAATCAACAAAACGCTAGAAATCACTCACTGAATTTTTAGAGACAACATAGCCTACAATGGGAAACAGGGATCTACATTGCTGGAGGAACTAGCCAAAACAATAAAAACCACAATTCAATTAATTTACTGAAATTAGTTCAACATGGTGCCCAGAACCTTATGGACTTTCAATAAAATTCTAATTTTGAACAAATTTATATGCTAGTGTTAGATCATAGAATCCTCAGAACACATCTTGTCTAATTCCTTCATTTGACAAATGAAGAATCTGACACCCAGAGAGATTAAGTAACTGGATCAAAGTTCCACACCACTGTGATTTGCCAAGCTAGCATTTAGACTGAGGTTTTCTAATTCCAAATCTTGTTATCTTTTCCTTACCCCATGGTTTCTCCTATTTAGCCTATGTGATAATACATTGAATGCTTCCCAGTATTCTAGTATGCTTTTGGATGACCATCCTTGATTTTTCTACAATTCCAGAATGATAATTGGGGTCATTTTTGGTCCAACCATGGCATTATGCTTTGTATTTCCATAATAGAAGGTTAGAAAAAATTGTGGAATGAGAATAGCTTTTCTTTCAACTACTCATGACACTTTAGAAAGAGAAGCGTTTGTGTCTCAAGGTATTTTCAGATATTTTCTTGTAAATTTGTTTTGCACCTCGATTTGACCTCGGTGCCTTTAGGCAGACATACTATAATCTAGGCATACTAATGACTCAGGAGGGTAGAGGTTATCCTGCTGACAAACTGTTCCTTCCTCTGTCCTTTTGGAATAGTATACCACTTCCCAAAGTTTTGGAATAGTATACTACTTCCCAAAGTTTTTCTAACACATTTATTTCTCTTCATAGCTCTTTGTTAACATCTTTGGCATTGAATATACTATCAAGAAGTGCCCAAAGGATCAAGACAGCCCCATTAAGCAGCTGAAATCCAGATTCATCTTTGGAAATACTCTCCAAATAATTTCCATGAGCAAAAGCCTACACCTCCACCATACTTCAGTAGTTATCAAAACATTGCTGCTTCCAACTATACCCTCTATCCTCTCATTTGCAATTTTCTCACCCATCTTGAATGAGCAAAGGTAAAGTATTTGAGATACACATGTTTAAGGATAATGTTATTTAATATAATATTTATATACCCTTTCAAGGTTTGTGAAGTACTTTACAAGTATTATTTCATTTTATCCTCACAATAAGTCTAAGAAATAGGTTTTATTATCCCTATTTTATAGATGACAAGTGAGGCAGACAGTTTAAGTGACTTGCCCAGCATGGAAAACAGTCTCTGCCCTAAAGGATTTTACATTCTAATGCAGGAAAAGCACACACACACACACACAGAGGTCAGAGGAAATGGCTAGGGGCAGGAGTTTTGTGGAAACTTAGAAGCCTGCAAAATAGCCAAAGATAGCCTATTAAGATGAAGGTTGCTTACAGGGTCCAAGACTAAATTTTCAGTGGGTTAGAAGAGAGGATGATTAATGTATTACAGTAGAGGTAGCATAGCATGTAAGAAATGGCTGACAAATGCTAAAAATGCCTTGGGCTGAGCATAGATCAAGCCCTCTCCTACCAGATGTGAACAAATAATGGAGTCATTAAAATATGCAGTAGTATAGTTCTTCTTTCCAAATGCTACCAACATAGGAACTAATCAGTTCTAACATAGAGGTACAAGTCTTGAAGGAGGAAATTAATTTCTTTGCATTCCAACCCTAACATGTTGTAGAAGAGGTGTGTCTGTGAAGCTTGCTCAGAACAGGGAATACCATTAGAAAAAGGCAACAATGGGAAAATGTCATTCCTACCTCAAGACCTATGACAGATAGAGGTAAAGACAATTCTCAATCACCCAGCTCTCAACCTTCATTTTTTTTCATCCCAGGTTCTATTTCTAGAAATATTGCTCAGTCATAACTTGTCTATTAATGGTTCCATCATAACCCACTAACCTTTACTATTTTTACTGGATCTACTTTGTTGTTTCAGTCACCGACCTCAAAGTCATAGTTAAGCAAAGAGTTGAATTAGGTTACTAAAAGTGTGTCAAAAATAAGAAACCTTAGCTACTTGTATCATGAGTTTAGATATTTCAAACACTTCTCATCTACAAGTGCCCCCTTTCAAATTAAAATCTGTCTTAAGAGCTGATCTTTGAGAGGGAGACACCAGAAATGCACTACCCATGTCCCTCTCCCTTGGGCAAAGAAAGTGCCAATAGTAGTCACTCATGATCCTTACTATGAGCAGGTGACCAGCTTGCAAAGGATGATAATAGTTGTTTTGACAGTGAGGAAATACTGTCTGGGAACTGGCCTTTTCCATTTGTTTTATTGTTACTTCTTGCTTGCAAGAGACTTAAGGGGTATATTATGAACTATACAGCTGCTCTGCCCCTACAATTGTCATTCTAAGATCAGAGTTCAGTTGCTTTAGTTATATAGTAGTGTCATCCTCTAGTTGTGAAAAGAACACATCAAATCCATCCCCAGGTATGGGTAAAAATATCTCCTGAGCATATCAGTTGGCAATAACTCACAAAAGGAAGGATGAAGAGGAAGAATATAATAACCACATCTTCTCATAATTACTGTCACAATGTTGCTGAATTTTCCTCTTTCATAATTTCTCCGGCCACTATACCTCACATTTTACATAAAACTCCACCATTTCTCCTTTGTCCTAATGATAGTCTAGTTTTTTTTTTTATTACAATTATTCGTGGACCATTTTTAACTCCCAAAAAAGACTACATACTTCTTAGATGCAAAACCCCTGTTATAACCATTTTTATATCTCCCCACCTCCTAGTCCAGTGCTTTGCTCATACATATTAAAGTTACATCTTCCCAATAAAGGTAGTATGGCAGGAATGGGGATGATATATGCTAGTAATCACTAGGGATGAAGAATAAAACCTAAGAGGCTAAGAAAGATGCATGCAGGATCAAGGATTCAGTCTAGGTAAGGGTCAGTCCTAGATTGGGAGAAGATATACAGGAAGTGTCACAAATTCACTGCCCCTCTGGCTTAATCTGCCTTCTTAGAAATCTACCCACTTCATCACAGTGGTATTTGTGCTATCCCCTTGCCTTCTTCAAAGTTCTGGCTCTGCCCATTAGGTGCATAGGACCCTGTTTTTGATCTCACAAAGCAGAGGAGCTATGAAAATTAATAAATTAATAGATGGATGAACAATTCTTAACCATTTACTATATTCCCAACAGTGTTCTAAGCACTGGTAATACAAGTAGAAAAATAAAACAACTCCTGCTCTGAAGGAACTCATATGCTAACAGGGAGAGATAACATATAAAGGAGGGTTCAGCTTCAGGGCAAATGGAAATGCCCAAGAGTTTGGAGGTTGTTGTGGTAGAGGTGAAGGTAAAATCTGTAGTCCTTTTTGCTGTTGTTATTCAGTGATGTCAGTTGTGTCTGACTCTTCATGACCTCATTTGGGGTTTTCTTGGCAGAGATACTGAAGTGGTTTGCCATTTCCTTCTCCAGTTCATTTCACAGATGAGGAAACCAAGGCAAACAGAAGTAAGTGACTTTCCCAGAACCTCACAGCTAGTAAATGTCTGAGGCCAGATTTGAATTCAGGAAGAGGAGTTTTCCTGACTCCAGACCCAGCACTCTATCCACTGTGCCACCGTAGTCCTTAGGAATAGATACCAGGCACCTAATGAATGTTTCCTGCTCATTAAAAATGATGACTAGTAAGTGATGAGAATTTTGATACTTCATCAAGGTCCAAAAGCATGAACTCTTGCCAGTATTTCTCCCTTCACCTCTTTGAGTATCTCTGTGATATAAAAATAGACTTCAGTTCTAATTTTCATTCCTCTCAACTACTTGCAATAATATGCCATTATTCAGGAGCATCTATTTCATCATATTGATATTATTTTCCATTCCCCTGGACTTTTACACTTGCTGTTATTTAATTTTATTTGCAAGAGTTGGGTGACAGGTAGATACCAAAGGTGGATGAGCAGCCCTAAAAATGGCTTGGCAAACCCTCACACCAGAGGTGCTAGTCTTTCCTGAACATCCAATACACCCCAAGGGAGATGTCTACTCCAAACACATGAAGACTTCTACCAGCAAAATGAGTGAATGAAGACAATTTGTTCCAACAACCATGAAGGAGGCTGAAACAGCCACCATGGAGCACTTAGCAGGATTGGGGAACCTGCAGCCTCAAGGTCACATGTGACCCTCTAGGTCCTCAAGTGCAGCCCTTTGACTGTATCAAAACTTCACAGAACAAATCCCCTTAATAAAAATATTGTTCAGTAAAACTTAGACTCAGTCAAAAGTCCACACTCAAGGACCTAGAAGGCTACATGTGGCCTTAAGCCTGCAGGTTCCCCACCCCTGATAGAGTTTGGTCAGACTTTGAAGGCCATTGCCAGTCATCTTGACTTTTGTCTTGCCAGTGGACTTTGAAAACTGGAAGAGAGAGTGAGGCTGACAACTTTGTGCAACTCTGCCTCACTTGAATACAATTCACACTCAAGTCAAGACATCACATACCCCAACACTGTGATGTCATTGATCTTCTCCAAAAATGAAGGATGAACAATGACTCTATTATTTGGATTTGAATTCCTCTTCTTCACCTCTTTTACATTGTATTCATACTACTGACTCCTGCACAAAAATCCCGGGATTTTTGCAAAGCATCCCTCTAAATGGACCTTCCAAAAAAATTAGTTTATCAAAGAGAAACCTCAACAGTCCAAAAAAAAAAAACAAAAACAAAAACAAAAACAGAAAGAAAGGGAAGGGAAGGGAAGGGAAGGAAATATATAGAGAGGATAATGTTGACAATGTGAATCAGAATATGAAATAATTCTGTGGAGGTGAGGGATATGTGTGTTTCTGGGGTGGGGAAGAAGGGGTGAAGAGAAAAAAAAACTTTAAACTTCAGCTACTTTGCAACCAAAGAACCAGCTATACAGCTAAAAAAAGGCTTTTCTACATTACCTGTGAGTTTGCAGGAGATACTTCAGTCAACAAATCTAATCTATTTCACATGAGTAGAATGAAGTAAATATGTACTTCTTTAAGAGAAAACCATATTATTCACAACTGTGCCATGGTTTGAGCCATTTTGAAAGAAATACATGCTTTCCACTTGAATTTAATTGTTTGATAAAAGTTTTGCCCCATGAAATGCTTTGAATGTAAAGTCATTTCTTATGGTGTTTTATTTTGTTTTTTTTTCTTCTACAGTTGATAAAATAGTACAGTGTTCTCCCAAAGAAATAATTCAACCTTTTCATGTTCCTTAATTGTATTAAAATGGTTTTGACTCTTTTATAAAATGTCATATTGAATAAATTCATCTATTCAGTAAACATTTATTGCATCCCTGTTACAGTGCATGGCAGATATTGTGCTAGGTGCCATCCATACAGAGGATTTCAAAATGACATAATCAAAAATGTCATAATTATCAGGGTAGTTTGAAAGGGAGGTTGGGACTGAGTTGTGAATGATGGGGTGATTCTTTAAAAAAATTGGGTAAGAAAAGGTACAAAGGAACAATTATTTCATAAAATAAGTCACAAAAAGAAGAACTATTACAGAGGAAGCAGGTAAGGGTAAAGAGCTTGTAATGTTGAAAACTTTCATCAGATCTGGGTTGAAGAGGAAACTATCTGTAAATCTGGAGGGGTTTATAAATCATCTGGACTTCTAGAGAGGTGAGAGAACTGGTGTTGGGGTAAGAACCTTTAGAAGGATGTGTACATTAAGATTTAGTAGGGCTGGGGGAGAGGATAAGGGAGGGATTCTTAGAGGATTTGGTATAATAAGGAATAGGATAGTAATGGGAGAAGATAAAATAACAGGGATAGGGTAAAAAGAGAGGCTGAAAAAGATGATAGTGACAAAAATAAGATGAAGGGAAATTCACAAATAGTAATTATAACTTTAAATGTGAATGGAATGAATTCACCCTTAAAATGAAAACAAATAGCCGAATGGATTAAAAATCAGAATCCAACACTATGTTGTTTACAAGAAATACATTTAAGAATGAGAGATACACACAGAGTTAAACTGAAATGTCAGAGTAGAATCTCTTATGCTTCAATTGATACAAAAAAAGGCAAGGGTAGCAATTATGATCTCAGACAAAGTTATGACTAAAATAGATTTAATTGAAAGAGATAAACAAGGTAAGTATATTTGGTAAAAGGTATTATAGACATGAAGCAATATCAATATTGCACCTATATGCACCAAATACTATAACATCTAAATTTTTTGAAGAAAAGTTAAATGAATTACAGTTTAGGACAGATAGTAGTACTACAATAGTGGGAGATTTTAATCTAGATAAATCTAACCAAAAATAAATAAATAAGAAAGGAGTCAAAGAAGTGAATAGAATTTTAGATAAGTATGCCAGATATCTAAGATAATAACAGATAATCTAAAATAATGACAGATAAGAGAACTGAATGGAAATAGAAAAAAATACATCTTTTTTCTCAGTGGTTCAGTACATCTTTACAAAGATTGACTATATACATACATAAAAATTTGTATTTAAAAGCAGAGGAAAAAGGAATATTAAAAATATCCTTTTCAGATTTTAATGCAATAAAATTACTTAATAAGGGATCATGGAAATATGTATAAAAACTAATTTGAGATTAAAAAACTGAATCTTAAAGAATGTATGAGTTAAAGAACAATTCATAGAAGCAATCAATAATTTCATTGAAGAGAATGGCAATAATGAGACAATATACAAACCTATGGGATACAGCAAAACAGTGGTCAGAGGAAAATTTATCTCTCTAAATGCTTACATCAATAAAATAGAGAAAGAGCAGACCAATGAATTGGGTATGCAATTAAAAAAAAACCTAGAAAAAGAACAAATGAAAAATCTCCATTAAACACTAAAATTAAAATCTTAAAAATTAAAAGTAAGATTAATAAAATTAAGTGTAAAAAACCCATTGAACTAATTAATAAAATCATTGGCTAATTTGATTTAAAAAAAAGAAGAAAACCAAATCACTAGTATTAAAAATGAAAAAGGTGAATATATCACTAACAAAGATGAAATTAAAGCCATTATAAGGAGTTATTTTGCTCAATTATATGCCAATAAATTTAACAATTTAAGTGAAATGGAAGATTTATAAAAATATAAATTTCCTAGATTAGCAGAATAAGAAATATAATATCTAAATAAACTTTATTTAGAAAAAAAAGATATTGAACAGGCAATAAATGGTCTACCTAAGGGGGGGAAAAGCACCAGAATCAGATTTACAAGTGAATTCTATCAAATATTTAAAGATCAACTAATTCCAATATTAAATAAATTAAATGGAATAATAGATAAAGAAGAGATCCTACCAAACTCCTTCTATGAAACAAATATGATACTGATACTTAAACCAGGAAGAGTAAAAGCAGAGAAATAAAAATGTAGACCAATTTCATTAATGAATATAGATGCAAAAATCCTGAATAAAGTTCTAGTTAAGAGATTACAGCAATATATAACAAATAATATACATTATAACCAAGTGAGATTTGTGCTAGGAATGCAGGGATGGTTTAACAGAAGAAAAAATTATTAGCATAATTAATTATATCAATAATAAAAGTTTAAAGATCATATGATTATATCAATAGATTCAGAAAAAAACTTTTGATAAAGCACAACACTCATATCTATTTAAAAAAAACACTGGAAAATATAGTTATAAATGAATTTTTCCCTAAATTGATGAAAAGTATTTACCTAAAACCATCAGGAATCATTATTTGCAATGGAGAAAAGGTAGAAGCCTTTCAGTAAGATCAGGTGTGAAGCAAGGATGACCATTATCACTAATATTATGCAATATTATATTGGAAATCTTAAAAACAGTAATAAGAGAAGAAAAAGAAATAGAAGGAATCAGAATAGGGAATAAGGTAATAAAACTATCTCTTTTGCAGAAGATATGATGATATACTTGAAAAATTACAAACATTCAACTAAAAAGCTATTTGAAATAAAAAATTTAGCAAAGTAGTAGGATATAAAGTAAATCCACATAAACCATTAACATTCCTATTATATCACAAACAAAACCCTGCAAGAAGAAATAGTAAGAGATATCCCATTTAAAATAACTCTGTGTCAAGACATTATTAAATATCTGGGAATACACCTACCAAAACAAACTCAAGAACTATATGAACAAAATTATATGTATATAAATCTTTTCATACAAATAAAATCAGACTTAAATAATTGGAGAAATGTTGAATGATCATGGGTAGGGAGGGCCAATATAATAAAAATGACAATTTTACCTAAACCAATTTATATATTCAATGCCATCTGAATTAAAATATTAAAAAAATATTTTTACTGAATTAGAAAAAAAATAACATTAATTTGGAAGAACAAAAAGTCAAGAACATCAAAGGAAATAATGAAAAATAAATGCAAAGGAAGGAGATTTAGCAGTACCAGAACTACATTATATGGCATAACTTATCAAAACTATTTGGTACTGGCTAAGAAATAGAAAAGTAAATCAATGAAACAGAGTAAACATACATTTTTTTTATTTTAGGCAATTGGGGTTGAGTGACTTGCCCACGGTCACACATCTAGTAAGTGTCAAGTGTTTGGTCTGAGGCCAGATTTGAACTCAGGTCCTCCTGACTTCAGGGTCAGTGCTCTATCCACTGTGCCACCTAACTGCCCCTGTAAACATACAATTTACAGCAACAAATATATATAGTAATCTTGTATTTGGGAAATGTAAAGACTTAAGATTTTGGGATAAGAATTCATTGTTTGGTTAAAAAAAAGTTAGGGAAACTGGACAGCAGTATGGCAGAAATTGGGAATAGACCAATATCTTTCACCATTTACAAAAATAAGGTCTAAATGGATACATTACTTAAACATAAAAAGAGTATTACAAGAAAATTTGAAGAACATGGAACATATTAGTTCTCAGAATTACAATAAATGAACAGTTTATGAATACATAACAGAGACAGCAAAGTTAGGTGTAAAATGGATAATTCTGATTCCATTAAATTAAAAAAAAAAGATTTTGTGATAAACAAATGTAGCCAAGATCAGAAACTAAGCAGAAAATGAGCGGGGGGGGGGGATGGGATTTATAGACAGTTTCTTAGATAATGGTTTTATTTTTCAAATATATAAAGAACTTTGTCAAATATAAGAATGCGAGTCATTCCGTAATTGATAAATGGCCAGAGGATAAGAACAGGCAGTTTTCCAATGAAGAAATCAAAACAAATTATAGTCATATGAAAAAAAGTGCTCTAAATCATTATTGATTAGGGAAATGCAAATTAAACCACCTTGAGGTATCATTTTACAAATATCATTTTGACTAAAATAAATCAAAGGGAAAGCAACAAATATTTGAGGGGATGTAGAAAAATTAGGACAACAATTCATTGTTGGTAGAATTGTGAACTGATCCAACCAGTTTATAGAACAACCTGAAATTATGCCCAAAGAGTTATTAAACCATCTATACCCCTTGACTTAACAATACCACAAATAGGTCTATTTTCAAAGAAGATTAGGGAAAAAAAGAAAAGAACCCATATGTTCTAAAGTGTTTATAGCAGCTCTCTCTGGTGGCAAAGAACTTGGAATTGTGGGAATGCCCATCAATTGAGGAATGGCTGAACAAGCTGTGGTATATGATTGTGATGGAATATGACTCTTACAAGAAATGATGCTCCCAATGATCTTAGAAAAACGTGAACAGGCTTGCAAGATATAATGAAGACCAAAATGAGCACAACCAAGAGAATGTTCTATACAGTAACAATATTGTTTTAATGACAACTTTGAGTGAAGAAGTCCTTTTGACTATTATAAAAAACTAAATTAACTACAAAGGATCCATGAAGGAAAATGCTATTTGCATCCAAAGGTTGTCTGTGGTTTGCCCTTCGTTCTAAAAGAGGACCATGATATCAGGGAGATGAGAACATGATTTTCAGTTGACTTTGATTTGAGGGAGGGAGGGCTGTGCAAGGTCACCAGCCTCACTTTCTCCTCTAAAGCCATCTGGGTCCAGTGGCCAGATATGGATCAGGAGGACTGGAGATGTCTCACGATGTAGTGGGAGACCGTTACCCTTTTAGTCTTTTCAGGCATTGAGTGAGTCAGTGCCCATTCAGTGAATAGGCCTCTCTAAGCAGTGAGTCAAGGCATGACCCCTTTAATTAAAAAAAAGTCTAACTGGAAGGCGAAGACCTTCAGGATTGCTGGCCAGAAGAAAAACAGTTACTATTTGCATTCACTACCAAGCACCACTTAATCTGCGTCTAGAGGAAGAACTGTTAAATAGAAGTATAGAATGATTATGTGCGTGTGTGCATGTGTGTGTCTGTGTGTGTGGGTATGTGTGTGTTTGTTTCTAGTGGTAGCCATCTCTAAGGTGGGGAGAGGGAAAAAAGAAAAAGAAATTTACATGATAACTTTATTCTATATTTAAAAGAAATAGCAAATTGTACATAATAAATTTGCAGTTTCCTGTGCAATCATTATTTTTTAATTATACTATGTTACAAGAAAAAAAAATGACATAAGCCCTGCTCTCAAAGAACTTGAATTCTAAGGGCTTGGAAAGCATTGCGTCTACACAAGAAAAACTAAACAAGCTAGAATGTTATAGAGGTGAAAGTAAGATCTAGCAAATTAATTCATAATAAAAAGCATCAAGTAGCCACGGACAGCTGCAAATCATTTTAAAAACAGTTTTTCACTCAACACGTATCAGAGTTACAATAATGAACATTTACTTGAAATAAAATTAAAGAAAATGTAACATTATTGATAGAACACAGGGCTCGGATTCAAAAAGACCTATATTTGGATCTGGTCTGTGTTTTTTGTGCTTAAAAAAAATAGCAAATCAATTAACTTCTCTATGCTTCAGGCAATGCCTAAGACTCATCTACAAAGTCAGAAAAAGATTGTTTATCTGTTTCAATGGAGGCAGATGCCATATCAGAAATTCCTCACTCAATGAGAAAATCATATATCCTTCTCATATTTGCATAAAAGTAATTCCAATATATTTTACAAGCAGTAAATAGCATTAGAAATGCAAATAGAAAATAAATCTAATGCCACTAACAAATTATGACCTTTATAAGTCACTTACCCTCTTTATGCCTCAAGTTACCATTTATTTCTTCTGCTAGATAGCCATGTTTGTAGTGCTTTATCTCTACAGAATTCAGAGGGTATGAATATTTAGCATGATTGTATCTATTAAAATGTAATTTTACATTTTTATCAATGTTATATCTTGTAATTGTGGATAACCATTTTAAAAATCTGTGATGATGCTGTAATTCTTGTATAGTTTATTTGTTCAGAGATAAAGGACACTTTGAAATCTGAGTAGTTCTCATACTGTGCAAATTTGTCATCTGTTAGTTTATGAGAGATAGCAAACTTCTGACATAATTCTGGCCACCTAATCACATTTTCTAGGGCAAATTTTTGTAACATAATAATATGCTACGTATTTTCTAACATTTTCTTGAAAAATCTCTAGCAACCAATACATGTGGGTTCTTTTCTTTATTTTTTTTCTTTTTGTAGCAATTACCTCTCCTTGTTTAGTGATCAGAAACCCCTTCTGTAGATGAATCCACTTGACTTAGCTGATTTGTTGATGATTTTCATCAACTTTCTTCGTCAGCTTATTGCTACTTGAATTCATGTGGATGTCACCCATGAAGGACGTCACCCATGTTTGCACTCTCAAATAATAATCATTTCATAGGCTTAATAGAAGATAAAACAATATTGGTTATGTTGGATAAATCTTGTGACATACACCTATCATTGGCCTTTGCTATTGCTCTGTGAAGTGAGATATAATCCAGAAGTATTTCTGTAAGCGTTTAACCTATTTACCAAATAATCTTGGTAACCAAGATTATCTAGTAATTCTTTTCTTCCTTATTGCCAAGGAAGTGTTAAATTTTGTATAGCCAATTTGGAAGGATGGACTGTGTGTTTTATTAACATTGAGCGGATTTCATTGGGATGCTTTCTGAATCAACTGTTATTCCTATTTTTTTCCCTGTTCCAAAAAATGTCCATTAACATTGATATCACAAAGATGTAAAGGTGTTCTTCCTTTTTAACCTTTAACTTCAGCATGTCAATAAGTATCTTGACATATTCACCTATGACTTTATCCTCCATAACTTGATGCTGCCTGTGTCTTGCCTGGAGAAAAACAAGCTATTTGTAACTGTCACCTTAGCAGATTGCTTCTAATTTACCTCTAGATTCAAGAGTAATAATGAAAATTATATTTATTCTTGCTAATATACTTTATTACAATATTACTACTCCTAGGAAGCAAACATCTCCTGTAATGCAAACTAAGGTCAAGTTAATAAAGTAATAAAGGGAGAAAAAATTCCTGCTTCTCTTTTAGGAGACAATTTCTGTTGAGATAATATGAATTTAGTTTTTCTCTGCTCAAGGTGTCATGCTAGGTGCTGTGCTGTTTATAAAAAATACCATAGTCATTGCCCTAGAGTCACTTAGAATCAGAATCAACTTCAGGGCTATGAGAAAGAATATTTCTTAAAGTTGTTTCTCTACTGGAAGTTTATTTTGTATCAAAGAAAAGAAATTCTCTCTGTGACAAAGAGAAATTGAAAACTGTGTGTGTCTTGCTTTTCTTTTCTTTTCTTTTTTTTCAACCTGGTGGTGAAGCAAAACTGTGACTAATTTTTAAGTAGCTATCCTTTGACTAAGCTTCTCAGCTGTAATGAATGTCAGTAATATAACATTTATTATCCTATGGGTAGATCTCTGAGAACAGGCTTGAGGAAATGAAGAAAGAACCTTCCAGGAACTCACAAACCTGGGTTCAAGTACCACCTGTGACCCTGAGCAGCCATTTCACCTCTAAGAGCTCCAGGGAACCCTATAAGATTATAATCTGCAAAACACTTGCAGATTCTCAACCTGCCTTCCCCCCCTCACCAAATAAAAATAAAAATAAAATAATGGAGAGAGAAAAACAGAGAGAGACACAGAAAGAGAGATGGAGACGGAGAGATGGCAGACGGGCCATCAGTGATTACAGGAGAGTGAGCAATTGTGCAGAAGCAGCCACATTCCTCATGTCATCCTTCGTGTCTGCCCCTCTATTCTCTTTTAACTACTTCATTATAATAAATAATATCAAAACCCATTTAAGAAGCTTTTGAACTGCAGCTCCTGTTCATTTTTAATAGAATCATGCAATCATGCATTTACAACCAGAATTAGCTATAGAAACTATCTGATCTGATTATCTCATTTTATAGATGAGGAAACTGAGAATTAATGAGATTAAGTGACTTGCTCAAGGTCACAAAATTAACAAGGAGCACAGCTCAGATTTAAACAATACAACACAATACAGCACAATAAAGCAAATATTTATTAAGGGCCTACTCTGCACCATACACTCTGCTAACATCTAGGGATATAAAAAGAGGTAAAAGACAATTCCTTCCTTGAAGACTTTACAGTCTAGTTGGGGAGACAACACACAAACTAATATATACAAAGCCAGGGTCCTCAGACTCCCCCCACTAACATTACAGGAAAAGAGACCACAGAAGGAGGTGGAAGGAGGGTGCTATAATCCTCTAAACATTAGATTATGGGTAACTGGTGCCCTTCTATACGTAAAAATGAAAATTGAACTAAAAATAATCTAAGGAGAAAAAATCAAAACTTATGAAATGTCATGTCCAACTGTTTCATAAACATTATTTTGGCTTCAAAAATGAAAGGAATTTAATTATCAATGAATATTTTTCTAAAGAATATGTTGAAATTTTATATTTTCTAGAACAAAATTCTTCACCAACTTCCTATTGTCAGTAGAATAAAATAGAAAGTACTTGGCCTGTCATATAAAGTTATCCACAAACTGGTTCTGATCCAAACTTATTTCATATCTCTTTGCTTCACACAAAGTATCCACCTAGCTGGATCACCAGCTTTTCCCCAGACTAATTTCTCTCTTTATCCCTTTTCTGTCCACATATCCAGTGTGCATTTCCTCCCACCCTCTGACTCTCAGAATCCTTATTTGCCTTCATGGTACTATAATATCTAGTTACTCTTAGGTTCTTGTCCTTGGTGCAGATTTCTAAACACAGAACTCATTTGTAGTTGTCCCGACCCGCGGGACATCAACGGAGGTCCGGACCTGTAAAAGAAGGAGGGGAGCAGGGGACACAGGAAATGGAGACAAGACAGGCTTTCTGATCAAGTCTCGTTTATTGAAGGCTAGCTCAGGGCAGTTATACACACCGTAAGAGGGGGGGGGGAGTTCCACCACCGGTATAGGGGTGGGGTATTCCAGGAAGAGGTACAGCTTTGTTTGTAATTTGTTCTTATCACAAGGACCACCAAAGGTATAGGGGCATTCCAGGAAGAGGTAGTAATTTGTTCTTATCACAAGGAGGCCTTGACAACTGCAACCTAGTAATTTTCCAGAGGTCATACTGGGCCTGTGGTCCCTCACATGTAGTAAATCTGCCTTTGGTGGTAAAAATATGAAATGACCCATGCTTATGCTCCCATTTATAAATGAAAACTCTCTTACAATAGACTGGGGAGTTAAGGTGTCAGTCCTACCCTAGGAAAATGTTCTTACTCTTGTGTGGACCTCAGAGGTCTCCCCTACCCTAATACTCCCAACAGAAGAAATCAGTCAATCTACATAGGATCAGTCATAGGTGTTTCCGAGAAATTATACTAAATCTGGCAAAAGAGAGCTTGACAAATGGCAGGGGATATTATATTCTTCAGCAGAATTAACACACTTAAAATTTAGAAAAAGCAAGAGGCTGGGGAGGAAAATTCCAATAGCTCATATTGGGTTGTCTCTTATCATTCTATCCCCCCCTTCCCTCCTCCCCAAAAAAGGATCACTTTGTGACCGTCCTCATGATATGAGCCTTCTCAAATTTAATTCACGTGTCTTCCTATCACAGTTTTAACTGGGTTAGTACTCAAACCTTGCTAATTTGGTAAGGCCTGTATTTGATAAGCTCCTACTCTTTTTTAATGTTATATTTTGAAACTCAGAGTGACATCCATGCCATTTCCCTGAATTTGAGTAAGAAACTCATAACAACCTCTATCCTATGGTATGGCTAGGCCCAAGATCAGAACAGTATAACAGTCATGGCTATAGATACCAACATAATAGGAAGAAGAAAACATAGACTACTGCTTTTCTGGGCAGTACTCCTGACAGGGTGGTGGACAAGAAAAACATCTAAACAGAAAAAGAGCTAGATACTCCCAGAGGTACACCGGTACATGTCTTCACTGAGCAGCAGAGTCCTACCTGACTTAATGCCCTATATTCTCTCTCCTTGCTATAACAGTTGTTCAGTCTTTTCAATCATGTCTCACTCATTGTGATCCCATTTGGGGTTTCCTTGGAAAAAAATACTGAAATAGTTTGCCTTTTCCTTCTCCAGCTCATTTTACAGATGAGAAAACTGAGACAAACAGCATTAAGTGACTTGCCCAAAGTCACAAAGCTAGTTAAGTGCCTGAGGCTTGATTTGAATTCAAATTCCTGTTGACTTTGTTGTCTTCTTCAGGTTGTATATTTTGACCTTCTTTGTCACCAAAGTAAGATTCTACCGTGTCTGACTCTTCCTGTCTCCAGGCCCAGCACTATGTACACTATGGTACCAATTAGCTGCTCCTCTTGCTATACTAGCTTCCGCAATTTGTGAATTAAAGTCAAATATATTAGTCACTCATAACAGTCACCCTTTATAAAAGAGCTAGGCTGGGGGTAGAGCCAAGATGATGGAGCAAAAGCAGTGACTTGCTTGAGTTCTCCCCCAAGCAACCTCCAAATACCTATAAAAAATGGCTCTAAACAAATTCTAAAGCAGCAGAACCCACAAAAAGACAGAGTGAAAGAAATCTCCAGCCCAAGACACCCTGGATGGTTGATTGGAAAGGTCTATCATGCCAGGCTGGGAGAAGAGCGCAGTTCAGCATGGGTGCATAGGCCTCAGTGAACCTGGAGCAGGCCTCAGAGGACTAAATCATGGGCAGCTGTGGCAGTTTCCAAACTTCTCAACCCACCAATGCCAAAGACAACTTAGAAGGTCAGTGTGAAAAGTCTGTGTCTACAGTGAGAGAGTAGCACGATCCCAGCCCGCAGGTGCAGCCCTGGCATGGTGGCTGTGTCCAGAGCTTCTGGCCAACAGACTGAGGGGGAATCCAGTGGCTGATCAGAGGGAGATTTCAGGGATGTCTGCAGGTACAGGATTCTCTTGCTTTGCCCATGCTTGTATCTGGGTCACAGTTCTGGGTGGGGCTCCTGGGGAGGGGAGGAGCTCTGGCATGATAGAGCTTGTAGTGACTGTGGAGAGAGAATCCTCTTCACATTTCCAAGACAGAAAAGAGTGCTTGTTGTCACTCATAGACCAGGGCAGAGGCCAGGAAAGGAGGAAATACCTCACCCTTTATCATAGCATCATGGAAGAACTGAAAATTTACAGGTCCCTAGAAGTATCTCTGAAAACAGAAGCACAAAACCCCCAAAGCTTGGGACAGTACATTCTCCACACTGGAAGCAGAACCCTACCTTAACAGAGTTTATAACACAAGTACTTGGCTGGGATCATGAGCAAGCAGCGCAAAAAGAGTCAGACCGTAGAATCTTACTTTGGTGACAAAGAAGATCAAAACATACAACCTGAAAAAGACAACAAAGTCAAAGTTTCTACATCCAAAGTCTCCAAGAAAAATATGAATTGGTCCCAGGCCATGGAAGAGTTCAAAAAAGGATTTTGAGAAGTAAGTAAGAGAAATAGAGGAAAAACTGAGAGTGATGCAAGAAAATCATAAAAAACAAGTCAACAGCTGGCTAAAGAAGACCCCCAAAAAATACTGAAGAAAATAACAACTTTAAAGATAGCCTAGGGGACAGCTAGGTGGTGTAGTGGATAGAACACTGGCCCTTAAGTCAGGAGTACCTGAGTTCAAATCTGACCTCAGACCAAACACTTGACACTTACTAGCTGTGTGACCCTGGGCAAGTCACTTAACCCCAACTGCCTAAAAAAAAAATAGCCTAACCCAAATGGCAAAAGAAATCCAAAAAGTTAATGAGGAGAAGAATGCCTTAAAAATCAAAATTGGCCAAATGGAAAAGGAAGTCCAAAAGCTTACTGAAGAAAATACTTCCTCAAAAATTAGAATAGAGCAATTGGAAGCTTGTGACTTTATGAGAAATCAAGACACTGTAAAACAAATCCAAAAGAATGAAAAAATAGAAAACAATGTGAAATATCTCATTGGAAAAACAGCTGACCTGGAAAAAAGATACAGGAGAGAGAATTTTAAAATTATTGGACTATCTGAAAGCCATGATCAAAAAAAATAGCCTAGACATCATCCTTCAAGAAATTATCAAGGAAAACTGCCCTGATATTTTAGAACCAGAGGGCAAAATAGAAATTGAAAGAATCCGCTTATCATCTCCTGAAAGACATCCCCAAAGGAAAACTCCTAGGAATATTGTAGCCAAATTCCAGAGTTCCCAGGTCAAGGAGAAAATATTGCAAGCAGCCAGAAAGAAACAATTCAAGTATTGTGGAAACACAATCAGGATAGCACAAGATTTAGCAGCTTCTACATTAAGGGACTGCAGGGCTTGGAATATAATATTCCAGAGGGCAAAGGAGATAGGATTACAACAAAGAATTGCAAAACTGAGCATAATCCTTCAGGGGAAAAAATGGTCATTCAGTGAAATAGAGGGCTTCCAAGCATTCTTGATGAAAAGACTAGAGCCGAATAGAAAATTTGACTTATAGATACAAGACTCAAGAGAAACATGAAGAGGTAAACAGGAAGGAGAAATCATAAGAGACTTATTAAGGTTAAACTGTTTATATTCTGCATGGAAAGATGATATTTGTAACTCATGAATCCTTTGTCAGTATTAGAGTAGTTGGAGAGAAAAATTATATGTATGTATGTATGTAGATAGATAGATAGATAGATGGATAGATAGATAAATAGAGGGCATAGGGTGAGTTGAAGATGAAGAGGTGATATCTGGACAATAAAATTAAGGGATGAGAGAGGATTATACAGAGTGAAGGAGAAAGGGAGAGGTAGAATGGGGTAAATTATCTTACATAAGACAGACAAGAAAAAGCTTTTGCAGTGGAGGGGAAATGGGGGAAGGCGAGAGGGAATGGGTCAATCTTATTTTCATCAGATTTGGCTTAAAGAGAGAATAACATACACACTCAATTGGGTATGGAAATCTATCTTATCCTACAGGAAAATGGGGGGGAAGGGGACAAGAGAGCAGGAGGATGATGGAGGGGAAGGTAGATTGAGGGAGGGAGTCATCAGAAGCAAACACTTCTAAGGAGGGACAGGGTCAAAAGAGAGAACAGAATAAATGGGGGTGAAGGGAGAGGATTAAGGGATATTTCCCTTAAACTAAGTATATTTACTTAGTTTTTTACAACATGACTATTATGGAAGTGTTTTGCATGACTACACATGTATGACTTATATTGAGTTGCTTGCCTTCTCAATGAGGGTGGGTGGGGAGGGAGGAAAGGAAACAATTTGAAATGCAAAATTTTCAAAACAAAGTTAAAAAAATTGTTTTCATATGCACCTGGGAAATAAGATATACAGGAAATGGGGTATAGAAATCTATCCTGCCCTACAGGAAAAATGAAGGGGAAGGGGATAAGATAAGGGAGGGAGAGATAGAAGGGAGGGCAGATGAGGAGAAGGGGTACACAGAATGCATGCCATCTTGGGGTGGGGGGATGGACAAAGTGGGGAGAAAATTTAGAACTCAAAATCTTGTGGAAGTGAATGTTGAAAACTAAAAATTAATTAATTAATTAATTTTTTAAAAAGACTATAGGGCATGGAATATGATATTCCATAAGTCAAAGGAGCTTGGATTACAACCAAGGATCAACTACCCAGTGAAAATGAGCAAGATCTTTCAGGGGAGGAGATGGATATTCAATGAAACAGGGGACTTCCAAACCTTCCTGATAAAAAGACCAGAGCTCAACAGAAAATTTGATCTTCAAATACAATACTCAAGAGAGACATAAAAAAGTAAATAAGAGAAAAAGATACAATATGTTGTTAATAAAGGCAAACTGTTTATATCCCTACAAAGGAAGATGATACTTGTAACTCTTGAGAATTGTTTTGTTATTACACCATGTTAAAGGGGTATACGTAAAAAAACAAACAAACAAATAAACAAATAAATAAGCTAGGCTGACCACAGTGGTGAAAATAAATGGATAAATGAATGCATAAAAAGCATTTATTAAGCATATACTGTGTGCCAAGAAGTGCTGTACATATTCCCTTTTGCCTGAGCAGATTATACAGTCTAGGGACTAATTTTGTCCCCTTCTTTGTGTTTGTATTAATACATACACATGGATGTGTGCACATATACTCTTTTACTGCTCTAGGAGACCATTTCTTGCTTTAACAGTTCAAATATCATCTTCTACATGAAGCTTTTCCTGAAACCCCTACTGCCAGAGCCTTCCCTCCTTAGAACTATTTTGTCTTTTTTGTATTTATTCAGTTCTCAGTCAACAAGCATTCACTATATGTCACAAATTTTTCCTTTCCAGGTTTCTTTCTAGGTTTTTCAGAAGTTTTCCTGCTCATCATTTCTTACAGCACAATAGTATCACATTACATTCATATACCACAACTTGTTCAACCATTCCCCAATTGATGGGCATCCCTTCAATTTCCAATTCTTGTTCATCACAAAAAAATCTGCCATAAATATTTCTGTACTGGTGGATCATTTTCCCATTTCTATATTTTTAGGATACAGACCCTAGAAGTGACATTGCTGGATCAAAGGTTATACGCAATTTTATAGCCCTTTGGGCATAGTTCCATATTGCTCTCCAGAATGGTTGGATCAGTACACAACTCCACCAACAATGCATTGGTGTTCCAATTTTCCCACATCTTCTCCAATATTTATCACTTTCCTGTTTTGTCATGTTAACCAATCTGATAAGTGTGATGTGGTACTTCAGAATCATTTCAATTTACATTTCTCTAATAAATAGTGATTTAGAGCATTTGTTCATATGACTACAGATTGCTTTAATTTCTTGCTCTGAAAACTGTCTGTTCATATACTTTGGCTATTTGACTATCAATTGGGGAATGACTTGTATTCTTATAAATTTGACTCAGTTATTTTAGAAATGAGGCTTTTATCAGAGACACTGGATGTAAAAATTGTTTCACAGCTTTCTGCTTCCCTTCTAAACTTGGTTGTGTAGGCTTGGTTTATGCAAAAAACTTTTCAATTTAATGTAATCAAAGTCATCCAATTTGCATTTCATAATGTTCTCTATCTCTCATTTGGTTATAAATTTTTCCCTTTTCAAGAGATCTGATAGGTAAACTATTCCTTGCTCTCCTAGTTTGCTTATAGTATCAGTCTTTATATCTAAATCATGTACCCATTTTGACTTTATCTTGGTGTAGGGTGTAAGATTTTGGTCTATGACTAGTTTCTGCCATACTACTTTCCAGTTTTTCCCAACAGTTCTTGTTAAATAATGAGTTCTTATCCCAGAAGCTGGAGTCTTTGGATTTACCTAATAGTAGTTTACTATAGTCATTGACTATTGTAGCCTAACCTATTCCACTGATCCACCACTCTTTTTCTTAGCCAGTACCAAGTAGTTTTGACCATTGTTGCTTTATAATGAAATTTAAGATCTGATACAGCTAAGTCACTTTCCTTTGCATTTCTTTTCATTAGTTCCCTTGATATTCTAGAGCTTTTGTTCATCCAGAAGAATATTTTTATTGTTTTTTCTAGTTCTATAAAATAATTTTTGGTAGCTTGATTGGTATGAATAAGTATGAATAAGTAAATTAATTTAGATAGAGTTGTCATTTTTATTATATTTCTACATTATATTTATTATATTAGCTCAGCCTACTCATGAGCAACTGATATTTTTCCAATTATTTGGATCTTACTTTATTTGTGTGAAAAGTGTTTTGTAATTGTGTTCATATAGTTCCTAAATTTGTTTTGGCAGGTAGACTCCCAAATATTTTATAATGTCTACAATAATTTTAAGGGAAATTTTTCTTTCTATCTCTTGCTGTTGGGCTTTGATAATATTATATAGAAATGCCTATGATTTATGTGGGTTTATTTTGTGTCCTGTAACTTTGCTAAATTTGTTTATTACTTCAAGTAATTTTTCACTTGATTCTCTAGGATTCTCTAAGCATACCACCATATCATCTGCACAGAGTGATAGCTTGTTTCTTCTTTGCCTGTTCTAATTCCTTCAATTTCTTTTTCTTCTCTAAGATTTTTGTTTCACCTCTGATCTTATTGGAAATGCTTCTAGTTTATCCTTATTACATATAATGGTGCTAATGGTTTTAGATAGATGCTACCTCTCATTTCAAGGAAGACTCCATTTGTTCCTATGCTTTCTAGTGTTTTTAGTAGGAATGGGTATTGATTTTGTCAAAAGTTTTTTCTACATCTATTGAGATAATCATATGATGTCTGTTAGTTTTGTTGTTGATATAGTCAATTAATCTGATACTTTTACTTATATTGAACCAGCCCTGCCTTCCTGGTATAAATCCTACCTGGTCTTAGTGTATCGTCCTCAAGATAAGTTATTATAATCTCTTTGTTAATATTTTATTTAAGATGTTTGCTTCTATATTCATTAAGGAAATTGCTCTATAATATTCTTTCTCTGTTTTGACCCTTCCAGGTTTAGGTATCAGCACCACATTTGTATCATAAAAAGAATTTGGTAGGACTCCTTCTTCACCTATTTTCCCCAATAGTTTATATAGTATTGGAACTGTTTTTTAAATGTTTGAAGGAATTCACTTGTAAATCCATCTTGCCCTGGAGATTTTTCCTCAGGGAGTTTATTTATAGCTTGTTCAATTTCTTTTTTCAGAAATGGAGTTATTTAAGTATTTTATTTCCCCTTCCATTAATCTGAACAATTTATATTTTTTGTAAATATTCATCCATTTTACTAGGATTCTCAAATTTATTGGCATACAGTTGGACAAAATAGCTCCTAATTATTGTTTTAATTTCCTCTTCACTGGTGGTGAATTCACCCTTTTCATTTTTGATGCTGGTAGTTTGGTTTTCTTCTTTCTTTTTTTTAAATCAAACTAACCAAAGATTTATCTATTTTATTGTTGTTGTTTTTTCATAAAATCAGCTCTTAGTTTTATTTATTAGTTCAATAGTTTTCTTAATTTCAATTTTATTAATCTCTCCTTTGGTTTTCAGAATTTCTTATTTGGTATTTATTTGGGGATGTTTAATTTGTTCTTTTTCTTGCTTTTTTAGTCGCATGCCCAGTTCATTGATCTCCTCTTTCTCTATTTTATTCATGTAAGCATTCAACAATCAGGAAAACAATTACAATATAGGACAGGCTTTGTTTCATCTGACAGATCATACAAAACACAAAGGACCCACCAATGAGCTTATAATCAGTCAAGACACTTCTTCTTCCCTTTGAAATGAGGGATATAAAACTTCCCCTAAGAACCACTTTCACTGTGTCCCATAAGTTTTGGTATGTTGTCTCATTGTCATTCTCTTAGATGAAGTTATTGATTGTTTCTATGACTTGATGTTTGACCTACTCATTCTTTAGAATTAGATTATTTAGTTTCCAATTTATTTTTAGTCTATCTTTCCATGGCTCTGTATTACATGTAATTTTTACTGTGTCATGATCTGAAAAAGATGCATTCAATATTTTTGTCTTTCTGAATTGAATTATAAGGCTTTTGTGCCCTAGTATGTGGTCGATATTTGTGTATGTGCCATGTACTGCCAAGAAAAGGGTATATTCCTTTCTGTCCCCATTCAATTTTCTCCAGAGGTCAACCATATGTAACTTTTCAAAAATTCTGTTCACCTCCTTAACTTCCTTCTCCTTTATTTTGTGGTTAGATTTATTGAATTGAGAGAGGGAGAGGTTGAAGTCCCCCACTAGTGTAGTTTTGTTATCTATTTCTTCCTGTAACACCCTTAACTTCTCCTCTAAGAAGACTGATGCTGTACCACTTGGTGCATATATGTTTATTAATGATATTACTTCGTTGTCTATGGTACCTTTTAGAAAGATATAGTTCCCTTCCTTATCTCTTTGAATTAGAGCTATTTTTGGTTTTGCTTTGTCTGAGATCAGGATTGCTACCCCTGCTTTTTTTCACTTCAGCTGAAGTATAATATATTCTGCTCCAGCCTTTTACCTTTACTCTGTGTGTATTCCTCTGCTTCAAATATGTTTCTTGTAAACAACTTATTGTAAAATTATGGTTTTTAATTCACTCTGCTAGCTGCTTCCATTTTATGGGAGAGTTCATCCTATTCACAGTCATATTTATAATTACTGTCTCTTTCTCTCCATCCTATTCCCCCCACCCCATTTATGCTTTTCTTTTTCCTTCCTCCTTTTCCCTCCTCACTCAAGTTTTGCTTTTGACCACCACCTCCCTCTGTCTGCCCTCCCTTCTATTAGTCTCCTCCCTTTTCTTCCCCTTTAACCTTACTACTTCTTCCTTCCCTTCTATTTACCCCCTCCCTTTTCTTTTCCCTTTCCTGTCCTACTGCCTATGGGGTAAGTTAAATTTCTATACCTAGCTGATCATTTTATTCCCTCTATGAACCAAATCTGATGAGAATAAGGTTCCAATAATGCTCATCTCCCTCCCTTCTTTCCCTCTACTGAAACAGGATTTGGTGCCTTTTCATGTGATGTAATTTACCCTTGTCTGATCTTATTGTAGTTTCAATGAATTGTACCTGAAGCACTCCAACAAAAGCTCTCAATAAGTATAAGACTTATATCTCTTCCAGAGATTAAAATGTTGAAAGTTTCGTGGTTGACAAATGAAAAAGACTTACAGGGAAAAAAAGATGCCATAAACAAAACCAGCTATCAACAATATTTTTGATCTGGGGAAGATCAAATATTCTTTTTGCTCATTTTATACTGGTCAAGAACCATTTGATACAGAAGACATCTCAAAACTATTCTAGCCTATATGGACAAAGAGGTTTTATAGACTTTGCATCTACCTAGTATTAGTAATTGAATAAACAGAAAAAAGAAAGGAAACCAAATATTCATTATTTATCAAAAGGAACTAAAGAGTCCATTCCCAATAGGTCTCATACTTTTAGCTCTAAGCTGTAAATACACATACAATTTGGTCACAGTGGATTTAAATATGTAACCTGTCATCTAGAGCTCCAAGATCTGAGTTCATGCAGGAAAAGTACAAGAAGAAGTGGGGAGTAGGGAAGGAACTTTCCCTAAATAACTATTTTGTGTATATGTCAGTGTCATATTCCTCCACTGGGATCCTCACAGCCTCATGCCCAGTTTCTGCAGTAAAGATAAAGAGGCCCTCAGGATCCCATTCAACAATCAGGAAAACAATTACAATATAGGACAGGCTTTGTTTCATCTGACAGATCACACAAAACACAAAAGACCCACCAATGAGCCTATAATCAGTCAAGACACCTCTTCTTTCCTTTGAAATGAGCCCAATCTCTCCCTGGGATCCTTCAGTCCTCAGGATTTACAGTGTTTCTGAAAGGCTTAGGCTCCATTGAAAAGGGTAAGAACTGTGCATGGGTGAGAAAAGAGAGGAGTTTCTAAGGAATTAGCTAATTTTAACTCAAAGAATGTATGAAAGGGGATCTCTTCTCCAGTACTCTGTTGCTCTATCTATCCCTTCTTGCTGCTTGGCTCTGGATCTTGTCAGAAACTCATCTTTTAACCAAGAAGTCACTACTTAGTCAAGTTTTCTTCCTTTTTCCAGATTATTAGTCTAAGAACTACTCTAATTAGCACTGAAATTGTTAAAATTTAGAATTATGAGATCATAGATTTAGAGCTAGAAGGAACCTTAGAGGATGTTAATTCCAATCCCCTTCATTTTACACATGAGGAAATTGAATGTAGAAGAGTTTAGTGACTTTCCTAGGGTCACTTAGCTGGTAAATATCTTGACAAATTCAATTTGATAAAGACAATACAAAAAAGGAAGGTGAAAAGGAGGGAAGGACCTGGTAGGAGCATTATGATGAAATTGAGTCAAAACTAAGAAGAGCAGTTGGTGGCAAATGAGATTTGAACTCAGTCTTATGATGTCATAAGAAAGTTAGATGGTGCTAGACTTAGAGTCAGGAAAACCTGAGTTCATTTGACAACCTGTGAGATTTTGGGTAGATTTATTTAGTTTTTTTTTATTTAGTATTTTATTTTTCCCAGTTACATGTAAAAACAATTTTTAACATTCCTTTTTAAAACTTTGAGTTCCAAATTCCCTCCCTTCCTTCCTGGTTCCCCACTCACCCTCATGGAGAAGGCAAAGAATTTCATATGTTATATATGTGTAGTCATGAGAACCTATCCATAATAGTCATGCTGTGAAAAGAAACAGACAAAAAAATTAACTCAGGAAAAATAAAGTTAAGAAAAAGTATACTTCAATCTGTATTCATTCACCATCAGTTCTTTCTCTGGGAATAGACAGCATTTTTCACAAATCTTTCAGAGCTTTCTTGGATCATTTTATTGTTGAGAATAGCTAAGCAATTCACATCTAATCATCTTACAATATTGTTGTTACTTTACACACAGTACATTTCACTTTATATTAGCCTATGCAAGTCTTTCCAGGTTTTTCTGAGAGTGTTTCCATCATGATCAGATACCTCAACTTGTTCAGCCATTTCTCAATTGATAAGCATATCCTCAAATTCCAATTTTTGCCCCCAGAAAAGAGCTACTGTAAGTATTTTTGTACATATAGGGTTTTTTCCTTTTTTTGTTTTTTATCTCTTTGGAGATACAGACCTAGTAGTGGTATCGTTAGGTCAAAGGGTATGCATGATTTTACAGCCCCTTGGGAATACTTGCAAATTACTTTACAGAATGGTTGAATCAGTTTACAACTCTGCCAACTGTGTATTAATGTTTCATTTTTCCCACATTAGCCAATTTAATAGGTATGAGGGAGTACCTCAAATTTATTTCAATATGTATTTCTCCAATGAATAATGAGTTAGAGTATATTTTCATATAACTTTAGAGAGCTTTCATTACTTCATCTGAAAACTGATCCTGTCTTTTGATCATTTATTGGCTCTTTTTTTTTACAAACTTGACTCAGTTCTCTATATGTTTGAGAAATGAGGCCTTAATTGAGAAACTTGATTCAAATTTTTTTTCACAGCTACTATTGATAACTGTATTTCCTTCCATTCTATTCTCCTCCTTCTCTCCATTTATTCTATTATCTCTCTCCTTTCATCCAATTTCTTCTCAAAAGTGTTTTGCTTCTGAGTACCCCTCCTCTACTCTGCCTTCCCTTCTATTACCTCCCTTTTCTTATCCCTTCCCCTCCTACTTTCCTGTAGGATAAGATAAATCTCTCTACCCAATTGTATGTGTATGTTATTCCCTCTTTGAGTCAATTCTGATGACAGTAAGGTTCACTCACTCCTCCTCATCTTGCCTCTCTTCCCCTCCACTGTAAATGTTTTTTCTTGCCTCTTTTGTGTGAAATAATTAACCCCATTCTATCTCTTCCTTTCTCTTTCTCACAGCACATTCTTCTCTCAAGGAATTTAATTTCATTTTTTTAGATATCATCCCTTCATATTCAACTCACACCTTTGCCCTCTGCCTATATCTACTCCTTTTAACTACTTTAATAATGAGAAAGGTTTTGTGAGTTATAAATATCATCTTCCCATATAGGAATGTGAATAATTTAACCTTATTAAATCCCTTATGATTTCACTTTCCTATTTGCCTTTTTATGTTTCTCTTGAGTCTTGTATGTGAAAGTAAAAAATGCTTGAAAGTAAATAATTCTTGGTTGTAATTCTAGCTCCTTTGCCCTCCAGAATATGATATTCCAGCCTTCAGATCCTTTAATATAGAAGCTACTAAATCTTGTGTTATCTTGACCATGGCTCCACCATACTTCAAATGTTTCTTTTATTTCTTTTTTTTGCATCTTACAATATTTTTCTTCTTAACCTGGGAACTCTGGAATTGGCTAGAATATTGCTGACAGTTTTCATTTTGGGGTCTCTTTCAGGAGGTGATTGGCAGATTCTTTCATTTTCTATTTTACCCTCTGGTTCTAGAATATCAGGGCAGTTTTCTTGGATAATTTCTTGAAAGATCATATCTAGTCTTTTTTTTTAATCATTGCTTTCAGGTAGTCCAATAACTTTTTGAAATTATCTCTCCTGTATCTATTTTCCAGGTCAGTTGTTTTTCCAATGAGATATTTCACTTTATATTCTATTTTTTTTTTCATTCTTTTAGTGTTGTTTGATTGTTTATTTGTTTTTTTTTCCTTGTAAAATCATTAGCTTCCATTTGTTCCATTCTAATTTTCAAGGAATTATTTTCTTCAGTGAGTTTCGGACCTCCTTTTCCTTTTGACCAGTTCTGCTTTTTAAGAAATTCTTCTCCTCAGTAGCTTTTTGGACATTTTACCATTTGGCCTAGTCTGTTTTTTAAGGTGTTATTTTTTCAGTATTTTTTTTTGTCTCTTTTACCAAGTTATTGACTAATTTTTTATGATTTTCTTATATCACTCTCATTTCTCTTCCAAATTTTTCCTCTTCCTCTCTTGCTTGATTTTCAAAATCCTCTTTGAGCTCTTTGTTGGCCTGAGGCCAATTCATATTTTTCTTGTATGTAAGAGCTTTGACTTTGTTGTCTTTTTTCTGAGTTTTTGTTTTCATCTTCCATCACCATAGTAACTTTTTATAGTCAGTTTAAAAAAAATTTTTCTGTTGTTTGCTCATATTCCCAGCCTACTACTTGACTTTTTACTTTTTGTTAAATTAAGGCTCTGCTTCCACAGTGGAGAGCCCTCTGTCTCAAGCTTCAGAGGTTTTGTGCAGTTGCTTTCAGAGATACTTTTAGAGATTTGTATATTTTCAGTTCTTCTAAGGTGGTACTATCTAAGGAGAGGTGTGTACTACTCTCCTGGCCTGTGCTCTAGTCTGTGAGTGACCACAAGCACTCTTTTCTGCCCTGTGACTGTGAGGAGGGTCCTCCCCTCCACTGTGGCCATAAATTCTTCCATGCTAGTGCTCTACCTCGCCTTGCGACTGCCACCCAGGACTATGACCTGGACCTGAGCATAGGCAAAGCAACAGAGTCCTGCTTCAGTGCTAGCAAAAAGATCCCTGTAATCTCCTTCTGACTAGTTGCTCAACCCCCCTACCATCTATGGGCTGAGAGTTCTGGAAGCACTTGTTGCCACTGCTGGTGAAAATTCAGTGGCTCCCAAGGCCTGTTTCTGGTTTGCTGTGGCAGGGTCTGCGCTAACTCGGTCTGCACTGGATTGTGCTCCACTCTCACCCAGGTGAGACAAATTTTTCCTACTGACCTTCTAAGTTGTCTTTGGTGTCTGTGGGCTGAGATGTCTGAAAACCATCACTTTTGCCAGTGATTCAGTCACCCTGAGGCTGCTCTGGGTTTGCTGGGGCCTGGTCTGCACTGCTGTGGCCCACATTGCACTATGCTCCTCTTTCACCCTGGTGCAACAGACTTTTCCTGTCCACTTTCCAAGTTGTCCTTGGCTGAGAATTTGTTTCAATCCATCTTTTTGTTGGTTCTGATGCTCTAGAATTTGTTTAGAATATTTTTAAAGGTATTTGAAGTGGTTTGGGGGAGACCTCAGGTGAGTCCCTGACTTTACTTGGCCATCTTGGCTCTGCCTGTGGGTAGATTGCTAAATCTCTCTTGACCTCAGTTTCTTCAACTACAAAATGAAGAAGTTGTACTAGATCAGTCAGTGAGTAATCATTTATTAAGTACCTTCTATATTCCAGGGACTGTGCCAAGCAATAGGAATACTAAAAGAAGCAAAAGACAGTCCCTGCCCTCCAAGAATTCACATTCTAATGGGAGGGGGAAGACAAGCAAAGAAATTTGTACACACAAGTTATATTTAAGATAGTTAAAAATAATTAAAAAGAGAGAAAGTACTAGAAATAGGAAATGGTGAGAAAGGCCTCTGGTAGAAGAAGGTATTTTAGTTGGGATTTAGAGCAAACCAGGAAAGTCATTCTTAGAGTTGAGGAGGGAAAGCATTATTTGCATGAGGAGCAGTCAGAGAAAATGCCTAGAACCAATAACTGTAATATCTTGTTCAATGAATAGCAGGAAGGCCAATGTCACTGGATCTAAGAGTACATGGCAGGGAGTAAAGTATGAAAAGACTGGAAAGGTAGGTGTGGGAAATGTTATGAAAGGCTTTTGATGGCAAATAGCAGATTTTGGTTTTGATCTAGGAGGCAATAGGGAACCATTTGAGTTTGTTGAGTAGATGAATATTAAGGTCCTTTCTATCTCTAAATCTTTGATCCTATGAACACTTTGGCATGGCCTCTCCCTTGCTGCAATCAATAAAATAAAGGTTATCTCAGTAGAACTGATTTCATGATTAAGCAGGGTAACAAGATAATTTGAGATGAACCATAATCAAGCAGTTCAAGAAAGGCTCACTGTAACAGATAGCACTTTAGGTGACCTTTGAATGAAGTTATATGGTTTAAGAGGCACAGTGAGAAAGACATGCATTCACAGCACAAGGGACAACTTTGCAAAATAATGGAAGCATAAGATAGAATGTTAAGTACAAGGAAGAGCTAGTAGACTGGTTTGGTAGTAATATTTACTCTAATACCTAAAGTGTGAGAGCACACACACAGAGAGAATATTTGCAAGACTGGCAACATTTCACAAAACAGTATTCCACAGCTAAAACTGATATTAGGAAAATTTATGACAACTCCCTCACACTTCCTCCCATTCCATGGCAATGATGTTTTGATAATGTGAACATGTAAATTTGTATGATTTATCATTGTAAAGCTCTCCAAATGACTCAGAATTTTTACAATACTATGATTTTAGAGCTGTTTGTTTTGATTGGCTAGTTGCAAAGCAAGGGGATGGAAGAAACCAGGAAAAACATAATGAAAGATAGGGAAGTGGTTTTATCTTACCCATACCAAAAAAAAAAAATAAGGGAGATGGGGGAGGAGCACAGAATTTGTCCCAGAGTCTATAATTTCCTGGGGATGCATATATCTATTATTTCCATATGTGGAAGAGATAACAGCAGAGACAAAGACAATATAATGGATGGTGACCATTATCTATCACTGCTTATCCTTGAAGATAGGTATAGGGTAGCATAGTGAATAGCATGGTGGACCTCTAGTCAGGAAGACAGGCTGAAATCTTGTCTCAGGTACTCATCTATATGATCCCATGAAAGTCACTTAACTCCTGTCTACTTCTGTTTTCTACTCATTAAAATGAGAAAAAGAGTACATCTATCCGTGGGTTGTTGTGATGGTCAAAAAGAATAATTATATAAAATGCTTGGCAAACATTTATAAATGTAAGGAATTATTATTCTTTTCATTGTGGCTGACAACACATGCAAAAATTATGGATTGTTTTAAAGATGAAAGTTATTTGAAAGTCATAAGTACTTAGGCCTCTGATTAGAGTATTTCTTATCTTAGCTACTTTTATAGATAATGTAATATAATATGCCATTATGAGTGATAATGGTCAGTTTTATATCACTTAACCTGTATATTTTATTCACCTCATTTCTTCTTGTCATTATCTATGTTGCTAGTAGCTGTTCTAGGTGCTAGGCATGCAACAGGTGCATGCTATATATTTCATTTTTGCTAGCTCTTTCACAAAGACTTTTCATTGTTCACTAAAAATAAAATACATAATAAGGAATATTCTGACTCTCCACTGTTAATAATTTCACTTTTTGGAGGCTGCAGAAGTAAAAGAAAAATACCTATATTTACCTAAAATAGGTGGGGAAATGATTCTTGGGTTAATTTCAATGGAATTAAATGGCTATATTTTAATTTCCAGGTTCTAATTGAAACAGTAACATTATTTCTTATGGGAACTAAGAATGAATGTCTTTTTTTTAATCTTAGTCAAGAGAATTAAAATTCATAAGCCTCAGTTTCTTGATCTCTAAACTGAAAATAATCAAGATGATCTACCTTTTCCAAAGCTTCTGATGAATAATGAATAATTCTCAAGCAGATTCCACTGAAAAAAGGGCATAGAGAAGCATAGCTGTTCAGCAGGTATTATCCACATCATTGAGTACAGTGTGGAGAGAAATCTTGGTAGTAAATTCCTTTTTTCATCTTACATCTATCTCCATTCACTCAAAGTCCCTTTTCCTTCATCTTTTTTTTAACATCAATAAAAATAAGCTAAGCTCTTCTAAGAAACAGAGGCAACCATGAAATACATTGATGTTTCATGTGTGTGTAAGGTAACATCCTTGAGTAAAACTGAGCTTTCCTCTAGGAAGACTTAAGAAGTGATTATCTTGTACTGTCATAAAAGTGGCTTTATCCAAAAAGCAGTAGGAAATGACAGATAGTTAGCCATTATATCACTAGAACATTTCTCTGAAGAGTCTGGAGGCACTCTAGGATTTTGTAGAAAACTCTTCAGTGACATAAATGCAGAAAGAAAGAAAAAACATAAAACAGAGAAAGGACTAGTGTACTAAGTTCATAAGTTGGAATTGGAAGTCTATGTTGAAGGTTGAATAAAAAGACTTCTTAATAATGCTTATATGTATATCTGTTTATATATATATACATACATATACAGATATATAGGCATATACATGTATGTATATTGTATATAACATGTATATATGCATTATACATGTATATAGATGTGCGTGTATAATATATACATAAGTATGTGCATACCTTATATATTACAAACCTCAAAAATCTGGCATTGTAAATGTCAGAGAGGCAGAGTAAAGACAGGGACTCACCTGTTCTCTCTCCCAAACCACTCCAAATACCTTTAAAAATGACTCTAAACAAATTCTATAGCAGCAGAACCCACAAAAAGATGGAGTGAAACAAATTCCCAGCCCAAGAGAACTTGGCAGACTGGCAGGAGATGTCTGTTGCACCAGGGTGAAAGGAGCACAGCCCAACTGTGGATGGATCACAGGCTGCAGACTAGGCCCCAGCAAATGCAGAGCAGATCTTGGGGTGACTGAATCACTAGCAACAGTGGTGGTTTCCAGATCTCTCAGCCCACAGAAGCCAAAAACAACTTAGAAGGTCATCAGGAAGGGTCTGTCCCACCTGGGTGAGAGTGGAGTACAATCTAGCACACACTGTGCCAACACAGCCTCAGCCCTACCAAACCAGGATTAGGCCTTGGGAGTGACTGAATCAGGAGCAGCAGTGGAAGCAGCTACTTCCATAGCTCTCAGCTCACAGACAGTAAGGGAGTCAAACAGCTGGTGAGATGGAGATTACAGGGATCTTTTTGTTACCATGGAGGCAGGACTCTATTGCTTTGCCCACACTCAGATCTGGGTCCCAGTACTGGGTGGCAGTCTCAGGGTGAGGAGGAGCACTAACATAGCAGAGCTTGTTGCCGCACTAGAGGGGAGACCCTCCTCACAGTTCCAGGTCAGAAAAGAGAGCTTGTGGTCACTCACAGTTCAAAGCACAGTCCAGGAGAGGAGTAAACACCTCTCCTTAGATCATACAACCTTGAAGAAAACAATTCCTTAAAAATTAAAATGCAACAAATGGAAGCTAACGACTTTATGAAAAGTAAAGAAACAATAAAACTACCAAAAGAATGACAAATAAATAGAAGACAATGTGTAATATTTCATTGGAAAAAAAAACAATTGACCTGTAAAATAGATACAGGAGGATTTCAAAAAGTTATTGGACTACCTAAATGCAATGATGAAAAAAAAATAAACCTAGACGTGATCTTTCCAGAAATTATCCAAGAAAACTGCCTAGATATTCTAGAACCAGGGAGTAAAACAGAAATGGAAAGAATCTACCAATCACCTCCTAAAAGAGATCCCCTAATAAAAAGTCCCAGGATTATTCTATTCAAATTCCAGAGTTCCCTGGTCAAGAAGAAAATTTTGCAAACAGCCAGAAAGAAACAATTCAAATGTGGTTGAGCCACAGTGGTGATAACACAATATTTAGCAGCTTCTACATTAAAAGCTTGAAGAGCTTGGAATATGATATTCTGGAGGGCAAAGAAGCTAGGATTACAACCAAGAATTTCCTACCCAGCAAAACTAGGTATATTCATTCAGGGGGAAAAATGGATATTCAATGAAATAGAAGACCTTCAAGTGTTCTTGATGGAAAGACCAGAGCTGAATAGAAAACTTGACTTTCACATGCAAGACTCAAAAGAAGAATAAAAAGGCAAACAGGAAAGGAAAATCATAAGGGACTCAATAAGTTAAACTGTTTACTTTCCTACATGGGAAGATGATATTTATAACTCATAAGACTTTTCTCATTATTAGGGTAGTTAGAAGGAGTATACATAGATAGAGGGCACTAGTGTGAGTTGAATATGAAAGGATGATATCTAAAAAATAAAGTTAAGGGGAGAGAGAGAGGGGAATGTACCAGGAGAAAAGAGATAAGGAGAGGTAGAATGTGGTTAATTATCTCATATAAAAGAGGCAAGAAAAAGCTTTTCTAGTGGAGGGGAAGAGAAGGAAAGTGAGAGGGAGTGGGTGAACCTTACTTTCATCAGAATTGGCTCAAAGATATACACAAGATATACACAAACAATTGAGTATAAAAATCTATCTCATCCTACAGGAAAGTAGAAGAGGAAGGGGATCAGAGAAGGGGTGATGGTGATAGAAAGGAAAGCAGATTGGATGAGGGTTAGTCATAAGGAAAACACTTTTGAGATGGGACTGGGTAAAAGGAGAGAGAGAATAGAATAAATGGGGGCAGATAGTAAGGTGAAGAGAAATACAGTTAACAACAGTAACTGAAAAAATTGAAGCAAGTTCTTTGATGAAGTCCTCATTTTTCCAACACATAGAAAACTGAATCAAATTTATAAAAATAAGAGCCACTCCCCAATTGATAAATGATCAAAAGATATGATGAGTTTTTAGATGATGTAATCAATGCTAACTATAGTCATATAAAAATACTCTAACTTACTATTGATTGGAAAATTGCAAATTGAAATATTTTTGAGGTACTACCTTATACTTATTATTGGCTAATAGGACAGAAAAGGAAAATGACAAATGTTGGAGGGAATATGGGAAAAATGAGACATTAATGCATAGTTGGTAAGTTGCAAACTGATTCAGCCATTCTGTAGAGCAATTTGTAACTATTCCCAATGGGCTATAAAACCATGCATATACTTTGACCTACATTTCTAGACTGCTATTAGTCTATGTCCCCAAAGAGATTAAAAAAAAAAACAAGGAGAAGGACCTATATGTACAAAAATATTTATAGCAGCTCTTTTCTGGGGGCAAAGAATTAGAAATTCAGGAGATGTCCATTAATTGAGAAATGGCTGTACAAGTTGTGGTATGTGATTATAATGGAATACTATAGTACTATAAGAAATGATGAACAAGATACTCTCAGAAAAACCTGGTAAGACTAGCATGGGCTGATTCAAAGTGAAATGTACTGTGTACAAAGTAACAGTAATATCGTAAAACGATCACCTGTGAATGATTTAGTTATTCTCAGTAATGTAATGATCCAAGATAACTCTGAAGGACTTATGATGAAAAATGCTATCCATCCCAAAAGAAAGAACTGATGGTGTCTGAATACAGATTAAAGGATACTTTTTTTACTTTATTTTTCTTGAGTATTTTTTTCTATGTTTTCTTTCACAACATGACTATTATGGATATGTTTTCATGACTACACATGTATAATCTATATCAAATTACTTGTCTTCTCAATTTGGGGGTAGGAAGGGAAAGAATTTGGAGCTTAAAGTTTTACAAAAGGAATGTTAAAATTGTTTTTACATATAACCGGGGGGAAATACAATACTAAAGAAAAAAGTCTAAAATAAAAGAAAATGTCATTAATAAACTTTTAAAAATCTGTCATTGAAAAAGTTGAATTGATAAACTGAATGAATAGTTCTATCTTAGTGTGTGTTTTAAAATATAAATTCACAGAATAACAGATTGAGAGCTAGAAAGGACCTCCATTGTATATCACCTATCCAGATCCTTCATGTAATAGATGAGGAAACTGAGAAAGAGAGGTGTTAGCCACACCGTGTCAGAACCATGTTTGAAATGTTGTGTCTGACTCCCTATCTGGTTCTCTTTCCACAAAACAGAACTGACTTCTTTTTCTATATAATGTTCCATAAAGGAATACTTTAAGGAGAAGAATATTGCTACTCATAAAAAAACAACACTACCTAAATTAGTTTGTGGATTTAATGCTATACAAATCAAGCTACCATGGTGTTCTTGGTCACTGGGGCTGATTCAGGTCAGTCTCCTAGAGTTTAGGTTTGATACAATTTTTTAAAAAATGAAATGTTATTGAGAATATCTTGAATTGATTCAGTTGAGCAAAAGTTACCCCTAGTCATGTACCAATCAAGCATTTGAACTTTCATGGAGTTCCTTGAAGTGCCTTAATACTCAGGAGACAAGGAAGCTAGATCAGCATAACCAGTAGAAATGAACTTAGTCCTCTGAGGCAACCAAGTCTAGAGGGGTGTCAATACCTTTTAAGGAAAAACTAGCCTGACTGGAATGGGAGGAGGACTTAGGATATTATTCCTCCCACAGAAGCAGACATTTGCTAGAGCTAGAAAATATATTTTAGTAATTCATTTCAAGAAATAAAAAAAACTAGACATTCAAAGGTAACATAAAATAGCAAGAGTGAAGAGGAAATAGCACTTTCAAATCTCAAATTATATTATGAAGTAGTAATTGTCAAAACTATTGACTGTTGACTAAACAAATAGAAAACTAAATCAGTGCTCAGGTAAGGAAAAATTGAGGGAAATAACCCAATAATCTAGGTTTTTGTTAAAATTGAGAATATAAATTAATTGAGAAAGAATTTTACTCTTTTATTAAAACTATTTTTTCCCTTGTCCCCATCTCCAATTTGTATAACCTTTCCTTAGTCTTCTCAATGGGAGGAGGGTAGGAAGGGGTAGAATTTGGAACTCAAAGTTTTAAAAAAGGAATGTTAAAATTGTTTTTACATGTAACTGGGGGGAAATATGACACTAAACAAAAAAGTCTAAAAGAAAAGAAAATGTCATTAATAAACTTTTAAAAATCTAGTACCTAAATTTTACTTAAATTATTTTTTCCTTCTAAAACTTGATGTAATTGTCTATACTTTTCCTTTTTAAGAGAAAACTAAGAAGCAATTTGCCAGAAATTAGTTTTAGACAAACATCTTACACTATAATCCACAAAACCTCAAAGTGGATAAATGAGGGTCAGCTAGGTAGCACAGTGGATAGAGCACTGGCCCTGGAGTCAGGAGGACCTGAGTTCAAGTCCAGTATCAGACACTTGACACATATGAGCTGTGTGACCTTGGGCAAGTCACTTAACCCCATTGCCTCACTGGAGAAAAAATAGATAAATGACCTGAATATTAAAAGTCACCCATTAAAAAATACAATAGAATCTGATCAAATACTTTTAAGAACTATGGATAGCGATAAAAAACTCTGATCTATAAGGGACAGAAGTGATCCTGAAAGATAAAATCAGTAATTTTGATTACATGAAATTGAAAATCTTTTCCATGAATAAAGTTAACTTAATTAAAATCATAAAGGAAACATTCAGCTAGGGGAGGGGGAGAAATCTGTATCATCTAAATTTAATAAGGATTTGGTATCTAAAGAACAAATATCCTTCTCTCCCATAAATGCAAATACACACATAGATAATGTCAAGGGATATAAATATTAGTTCCCAAAAAGTTGAATTTCAACTTTATTTATTAATAACAATATGAAGAGATTGGTCCAAATCACAAATATTAGAGATTCAAATAAATTCTGAGGTTTTGCCTCACACCCAGGAAAACAGCAAATAATACTAAGATGAAAATAATAAATAGTAAGAGTATAGTTGTGAATTATTACTTTTATGGAAATGAATTTGGAATTTTACTGCATGCTTTAAAAAAGATTTTACCATGCATTCCATGAATCCAGATATCTCATTCATAGGTATATACCCTAAAGAAGAGAGAAAGAGACAGACACCGAAATATTTATAGTAGCAATTTTTATAATGGCAAACAGCTGGAAAGAGATTCATTGCCTACAGATTGGAAAATTGCTAAACAAATTGTAGTATATAACTGTAATGGAGGATTATCATAAACAAGGACACCCAAATTTAAACTTAGGGTTTCTTCAGAAAATACAAGAGGAAAAAATATAAAACAAATATTTTGTTCTTTGTTGTGTATCAAAGTATATTGTCCATATATGTTGTCTATAGATTAACTTGAATCAGTTAGTTTATTTTCCAATTAGCAACTGTTTCTCTACTTATTGTTTAATGACAGACCAAACCAAGAATGTTTGAGATTATTTTGTTTTTGCAGAGAATAGATAAGAAGTGTGATATGATAAATATGCAGAAGCATAGACAGACTTTTTGCAAACTAGATACAAAGTAAAGTCAGCAGAACCAGAAAAATAATACAAGTAAGGACCACAATAATTAAGTGAAAAGAAGAAAAAAAAGTAATTGAAATGATTGTAGTGAAATTTTCATAACCAAGGTTGGCCCCAAAGAGATATGACTATATTCTTTTCTCTTCTTTTTTGAGGTATGGGACTGTAAGTGTGGGAAAATGAATATCATTTTGATTTAAGTATTTCTTATGAGATAAATATATTAGAAAATGTAGATAATTTTAAAATAATGGATATGAATATTTTAAAAAATAGTTTGGAAAAAGGAAGAGTGGAGATAAGAAGACTTAGTTGAAGGCTATTGCTGGTAAAAACACGTTCAAGTAGATGAAAATGAACTTACTAGAACAATTTCTGTAGAAATCAAAAGCAGGGGATAAATGCAAGAGATGTTCCTGAGATGAAAACAACAGGATTGTAAACCTTAATGGGTGTAAGATGGAAAGGAGAAGAGTTAGTGAAAGTGAACCTCAAGATTATAAACATGGGAGACATGGTGAATGGGGTGGGAGCAGGGGAATTGTAGATAGAAAAAATATATTTCAGAAAGAGGAACAAGTGTAAGTGGAAGGATAAATTTGATTTTGTACATGTAGATTTTGAAGTGCCAGAGGGACGATAAAATGTAGGTGGAGTATATGAGGTATTCAGAAGGACTAGAACCCTGGTGCAAGGGCTTACTGAGATCTTTACAATGTAACTCACTCATCTTTGATGTTCACCTTATTCCCCTGTGTCTCCAAGAATCTGTTGCATGCACAGTGAACACATTCCTGTAAACAATCTTGGCAGATATGCTAAACCAGGTTGAGAGCAATTGACAGGTCTCAAACCTGTAGGTGAGTTAAGAAGATGTCTGCTCCAAGCCCCTAAAGACTTCCCATGGCAGAATGGGCCAATGAGAACAATTTGTTACAATGTCCCCAGAGGAAGCTAAAACAGGAACTGCAGAGTGCTTGGACTCTGGTCAGGCATCAAAGACACCAAGGTCATCTACTGCATCCAAAGCCATCACCAGTCTCGACTTTTCTCTTGCCAGTGGACTTCAGTGACTCTAGAAGAGAGAGTGAGGCTACTTTGTGCAATTCTGTCTTACTTAGATCCAATTCATGTTCAAGTCAAGACATCATCCCATGATATTACTGCTCCTCTTCAAAAAACAAACAAATAAACAATCATGTACGTGCCCCCCCCCACCTAGGAATTTGGAACATGGACTTGTTTTATATCTCTTATCTTTTATAATGCATACCAAGTTCATAACAATTCAATAAATACTAGTATATTGATTGTAGTAGACCTTAGAGTATCTGAGGCAAAGTATAAAATGTACTAAAGATATAACCTTCATTGAGATTGGATTGATGTAAGCTCAAATTCTTACAATATCAATAGAACCAGAAACACTTGTGTTTCCTGATCAGTACTTCTGCTCATCAGTCCAGGTAGGAGTTCACAGTCAATTGAAACGACTTGTAAAACCATGGACTCTACTAGTCAGAAGGGACCTTAGAGTCTATCTCTAATACTCCATACGTGAACAAGAACTCCTTCTTAAATATCCCCAACAATGGCTAGCCATCTTTAGTTTGAATATGCCCAATGTTAATCTAAAATCTTAAATGTAATTAAAATCTGCTTCTGTGCAACTTCAACTCATTTCTTTTCTTTTCGGTCCTCTAGGAGTAAACAGAATAATTCTAACTGTTGTGTTCTTTGTTTATTTGTTTGTTTGTTTGTTTCCCCATATGACAGCCTTTCAAATGCTGGAAGCAAGCTATCATCCCTCCCCCCCCATCTTCCTTTGTCTTCTCCTCTTCAGGTCCTTTTCTTCCTTTTTATCTTCCTATAATACAACATTGAGACCCCTCACCATTCCAATAGTCATCCTCTGGATCAAAGGTATCAAACATATGGCCTATAGGGCAATGTGTAACACGTGACACTACCAAGCTCAACCTGAACCAATTAAAATCTAATTGGGAAAAAAAAATAAAAATACAATAACACACAAATAATATTACATTTTTAAATTGTCAGTATGTGACCCACAGCTATTCTTATATGTAGATTGGTGGCTACCATCTCTATTTGAGTTTGAGTTTGAACCCACTGCTCCAGATCCAATCTAGCTGAGAAATATCATTTAAAAATGTTGTACCTCTAATTGAATACAATGTTCTATGGGTAGACTGATCAGAAAAGAGTATATTGGGACTGAGGATTCCCTTGTTATTGACACTAAAAATAAAATTGCAGGTCTCACTCATTTTGGAGAGGGGGAATTAGCATAACCTACTTTTGAGTCATATTGTGGTTTCAGCTAAAATCTCAGGTACCATTTTAGGAAATCACTGTTTTTTATACCAAAGTGTAAAACTTTATATTTATTTCTATTAAATTCCTAATTATTAGTTTTGGCTCATTCTTCTAACTTGTTAAGATAGCATTTTTATCCTATCATCACACTTTAATTATTGCTCCCTGTTTTGTTTCATCTACATCTTTTGCACGCACACTATCTATGTACGCCCTCATCAAGTTTATGTACTAAAAATGTGTAGAAGTCCAGACATTCAACCTCTTCCAAATCCATCCAGTAATACTACCATGTCTCTGATATCTCTCCATCTTGTCTCAAAGGATAGCACAGGAGACTTTGATAAATGCTTTGCTGAAATCTAGGTATGTCATGTTGGAAGCATTTCCCTGATTTATCAGGCTAGTAACTCTGTCAGAAAAAGGAAAATGAGGTTGGTCTGGCATGACCCATTCTTCATTAAAACATGCTGACTTGTTATGATCACTGATTCCCTTGATTTTTTTTCTTTTTCATCATAAATCATTTTATTTCAATCTTTAATTAAGTTAGTTCATGTCAAATTACAATTGCAACCAATTTAATTGACTCTTTAGTTAATTTCCCTGTAGCTAATCCTGCCTGAGGTTTTTATGTTTGTATTATTGATGCCTTTATTTTAACATCACAGTTGTTTCCAAATATATTCCTCCCTACTTTTTACCTATTAAACCTTTCATGATTTCTTAACAAAAGAAAAAAAAGGTAGTTGATTAGATCTAACTAGCACCCAGATCACATTTGATGATGTCTATAAAAAGTTCCATATACAGTCTCCCATCTCCCCAGGGAAAGGAGGAATGCAAATTTTCTCACTTTTCCTCATTTCTTCTCCTGCAATAGTATTTCTTTAAATACATGTGCTAGAATGTGTTTAACCAATCAAAATTGATGAACACTCACATTGTTTCCAATTCTTTGGAAACATGAAAAATGTTGCTAAGAATTTTTTTGTAGAGATAAGTATAAATAGAGATCTAAGTGTATATGTCTGTCATGTGTTTGTGTCGTATATATGACATTAAATATATATGTATTTAATGTGTTAAATATAAGCATATATCATTATATAATAAATACTACATTATTATTTTATATAATTAATATTGTATAATAAATCTATATCTATAAATATATACCAAATGTATAAACTATATTCAAATATATAAAATATATATTTAATAATTTTCCATATGACCCTCATCAAATAAAAGAAAACAGCTATCATCCTTATTATGTCCTCTCTATACTCTCCCCTAATTCTCTCTCTCTCTCTCTCCTCTCACATACACACACACACACACACACACACACACACACACACACACATTGCTATACCTTTTTCTCTTCTCCTTCTACATGATTTTAGTTGGTGATCTTAAGAGCTCCCAAGGAATCAATTATCTTTTCTATGCTGCTTATTTGCAATCTGCTTATCCAGCCCTATCCTCTCTTCTGATACCCAGTTTCACATCTCCAATAGCCTATTAGACATCTCAAACTGGATAATCTATAGATATGTAGAATAGGATGGCTTTATATAAACATATAGTTGTATATAAACATATAGTTTATGGCTTTCTCAGACAAACATAGTCTTTTCTATTTATAGTGTTTCCCTTATCATCTTATCTTATCTTATCTGTTTCCCTTATCATTCCCCTTTTAAGATTCCCTTGGTCACCTCCTACCCCTTCCCTTTATCATTTATAGTCTTCATTTTTAACCTTTTTTTACCTTAGATGAGATTCACAAACAATCCCCACATCTATGTGTTCACTGAATGATAAACCCATCATTTGTTTCAAATACAGTTATGCTGACTGCTGTACCACTGCTATAGCATAGCATGATCCAAATACATTCTGAATGTCCTATAAGTCAATAGAAGTGATACAGGGGAAAAAATCCCAATAGTCAGGAACACTGAAGAGTCTAAGTGCAGTTTTTATAATCAGTCATGGGTCAGACCATTCTGAGTATCTTGAGTATCCTGACTGAAGGAGCTAGATGAGGTAATTAAGAGTGGCAAAATTCTGCTTTCCAGTACATGTTGGTTTTTAATAATCTGTAGTTTTTAATAATCTAATAGTCAAAGAAATCAAAGATATTTATAGTCATATAAAATGTTCTAAATCACTATTCATTAGAGAAACTACATGTGAAGGGGATGAACTCTCCCATAAAATGGAAATGGATAACAGAGTGGATAAAGAACTTTAATCCTACAATATGTTGTTTACAAGAAACACGTTTGAAGCAGAGGGACACACAGAGTAAAGGTAAAAGGCTGGAGGAGAATATATTATGCTTCAGCTGAAGTAAAAAAAAAAAAAAAAAGCAGAGGTAGCAATCCTGATCTCAGATGAAGCAAAAGCAAAAACAGATCTAATTAAAAGAGATAAGGAAGTAAACTACATCCTGGTAAAAGGTACCAGAGATAATGAAGAAATACCATTACTTCACCAAGTATATGCACCAGGATATATGTATATGCACTGGCTTAGCATCCAAATTCTTAAAGAAGTTAAGAGAGATACAGGAAGAAATAGGTAACAAAACCATACTAGTGGGGGACCTCAACCTCCCCCTCTCAGAACTGGAAAAGTCTAACCACAAAATAAACAAGAAAGAAGTTAAGGAGAGAAATGCACATTAAAACAACTCTGAGATACCACTATCTGGCTAATATGACAAAAAAGGAAAATGATGGAAGTTGGAGGGAATGTGGGAAAATTGGGACATTGATGCATTGATGGTGGAGTTGTGAACTGATCCAACTATTCTGGAGAGCAATTTGGAACTATGCCCAAAGGGCTATAAAACTGTGCATATCCTTTGATCCAGCAATGTCACTGCTAGGTCTATATCCCACAGACATAAAAAAAAAGTGGGAAGGAAGGATAATTTGCACAAAAAATATTTAAGACAACTCTTTTTGTGGTGGCTGAGAATTGGAAATTGAAGGGATGCCCATAAATTGGGGAATAGCTAAATAAGAAGTGGTATATGATTGTAATGGAATATTATTTTGCTATAAAAATGACAAACAGGCTGATTTCAGAAAAACCTGAAAAGACTTACATGAACTGATGAAAAGTGAACAGAACCAGGAGAATGTTGTACACAGCAATAGCAGTATTGTTCTATGAAGAATTGTAAATGACTTAGCTATTTTTAGCAATATAATGATCCAAGAAAATTCCAAAGGACTAATGATGAAGCATACTATCCACCTCCAGAGAAAGAATTGATATTGTTTGAATACCAACTGAAGCATAATACTTTTCACTTTTTCCCTTTCATTCTTTTTTCTTTTATTCAAGTCTTCTTGTACAAAATGACTAATATGGAAATGTTATACATGATTGCACATGTATAACTATATCTTATTACTTACAATCTCAGGGAGTAGGGAGGGGAAGGAGGGATAGAAGTTGGAATTCAAAACTTTAAAAAAAGTTTTTAAATTGTTTAACATGTAATTGGGGGGGATGAAATATATTAATTTTAAAAAGATAGGGAAAAATAATCTGTCAGCCTCTATCATGATATGAAGGGCCTTTATATATTTGGGGAAACTATACTTCTCTGACTTGTTTATTCCACCCATACATTGTCATTGGACCATAGATCTAGAGTTGGAAGGGACTTCGGGGGCCATCTAGTCTAACCATCTAATTTGAGAGGTGAAGAACTTGATTCCCACAGAGGTTAAATGACTTGCCTACCTAAAGATACTGAGGTAGTATCGGGGTGGAATCTGCTCCAAATCCTTGTGCTCCTTAGTTAATAGACCAAGCTGCCTCTGACACTTCCACTACAAGGAGGTAGTCACCACCTTAGAAATCCATGGGTTCACAAGGCTTAAAATAGGAATAGATTTATATGGAATTCACAGGAAACACAATGAACTCTGATCAAAGCCTAGTGAAAATAAAATGATTACTAGTGACTGTTCTGTACCCAACTTTAATCCAGCTTCCAATGGTACTTGGTCAACAACTACCCAGAGGTTGTTCAACCATTTTATTCCTCCTCTCCAATATTCCTTGGACCATAAGTGCAGCATTGCTTTGTCTGCATCTCTTTCTCACAGTTTTTAGTAGATGGAATCTAATGTCTTTTCTGTAAAGTCCTGCCCTACATTCTTTTCTCCTGTAGCTTTCCCCACCCAAAGTTCCCTTCTAATGTCATCACATGGACAGTTATCCTACAGACCAACTTGGGTCCCCAGGTAGAGAAAAGAAATGCAAACACATACACATACACACACATAGACACACACACACACACACACAAACATAAATATAGACACATATTGTCTCCTTATTTGATCATGGTGTGTTTTCAGTTCAAAATGCATCTTCTCACTCATATGCTGTTTTGGAAGTCTTTTGTTCTTATTTTTAATAGATATTTTTTCTGCCTCACACATTAGATTTTGTTAGGTTTAACTAAAGACACCCTCCCTTCAATTGCATCTTGAAAATGGCCATTTCTCCCCTACATTGTATTGACTCATGCTGATTTATCATAACAAGTTGATTTGCCCCCTATTTATTCCAACATTCTTAATGGGTCTAGAGATTTGGAGGAATGCATTGCTTTCTGCAAAAATGTCTCAGAAGTCCTAGTTCCAAAATTTCAGTGGCTCTTGGATTCTGGTGCAGGATTTCTCATCTTCATGGCAATGGGAATGTATCATTACAGTATTTTTATCCTAATTTAGTTATCTTCTCATTAGTTTATTATTTGAGAGTTCCCAAAGTGTTCCCAAATACAAAGACAAGGTGTAATTGTTTTCCAGCATGCTCCCTAACTTTTTGCCTTTCTATGGTGAAGCAAAAATAATGCATTTTAAAGCTCAACAATTAACATCAAAGCCTTTTACCATTTCTCTAAATACATTTACATACTTTCAAGTACTAGATAAATATGAATTCTTATTGCAATTTTTATCTCACTAAAGAAATAAGAACCCTTATTCTTAACTAACTATATATGGAGCCTATGACTATAGCTTCAAAATGATTGAGATGTTATAGATGAAAGGACACTTTTAGTCAGTGATTTATTCCTCCTAGTGAAAACTTGATCTTGCATTTTATGCTCTATAACATAATTTCATCAAATTCATAATCTCAATTTAATCAAATCCTTAATATTGACATAAAACTATGTTTGCTAATACAGGTAAAATGATTATTTGTCCTATGGTTCTTCTAATGTGTTCATTAACAATAATGTACTAATCAGTTTTAGAAAAATCAAAAGCCCACACTCTCCTATGTAATATGAAATGTGTATATATACACCCTATTTTTTCTGTTTTCAAAAAACTAAAATAATAACTCTGGACTCATTACCATTAGATATAGTACTGTATACTTTCAGTTTTCACAGAATAATGAAACACTGTCGCCTTTTCTCATACCTCAATGAAGAGAGCCCATGACCTTGAACGCTAGACCCTTGAAAATTAGACAGTGCCACCAAGTCCTGCTTCTAGCTTGGGCCCTACAGCCATCAATGATGGGAACAATTACTGTGGAAAAGGGGCCTAACTTCCTTGCCACAACCAATCCAAACTGCTTAAAACTCATGAACTGGTGGGGAAGTGTAAGAGTCCTGGGAATAGCAGCAACCCCTAAACCAGTGGTCCTTCTTCTAGCCTAGGCTCCATAGTCATCATCCTGGGAATAATTCTCCAGTAGAAATTGGCCTGGCAACAGTCCTACATCACACACACACACACACACACACACACACACACAAATACACACTCCCCTTGTCGTGAAAGTACTTGCATTATCAAATGGTTCAACAGCAGAAAATGTTATGATTTTTATCAACGGAAATGACACAAAAGAAATAACGATTGCATTGTTTCTCAGCCAAAGAACTGTGAATGTTTTCCCATTTGATACCAATCATCATTTATGTGATATTTTTTTCTACCATTAAAATATGAGCTCCTTGAAATCAGGGACTTTCTTGGTTTTTTTTAATTGTGTTTTTCATGTAATAAACACATAATAATAAATACCTTTTCATTCATTCAAATCTTCTTTCTTTATTGTGTTCCACATCATCTTCTCCTTCAACCCTTCCTCCCTTCCACCACCACTCAAATGATCTTCCATAATAATCATTTTAATTATTTCTCTGTTGTTAAACCAACAAGGGATTAAAACAGGATGTCCAAATTCTTCTTCTTGCATTCAAGTGAGAACCACTAATAATTTTATCAAATCCCAGAATTTCTGAATTGGAAGGGACCTCAGTGGTCATCTAATATAACTTGCCACTAAGTGAGAATCTTCTTTGCAATATCCATGGCAAATATTCCTCCAGCCCATACCCAATGACTGCTCATGAGAGGAAACCTGCTAGCAATAAAGGCAGCCCATTTCACTTGGGAATGGAATGGCACTAATTATACACACACACATACATATGTACATGCATACATCATAATATTTATATATATATATATATATATACGTATGTATGTACATGTGTATGTATATGTATATGCATCAAGCCTAAATTTATCTTTTTCTACCTTCTACTCACTAAGTCTAGGTTTACCCTCTGGGGGCAATGAGAACTAATCAGATTCCTCTTTCACAGGATAGCCCTTCACATACTTGAAGACAGTTACATCCCCCCTATGTCTTCTCTATTCCAGGTACATTATACCTTTAATTCCTTTAAATTTTCATCAAATGGTATCATATAGAAGTCCTTCATGATTCTAGTTGCCCCTCCTCTGCAGTTTATCAATGAGATTCCCAAAATGTGGCATCTATAATTAAATATAATACTTCAGATATGGTGTATCCAGGGCCAGTTATAGTGTGACCTCCCTAATCATGTTTTCTTTTTCTTTTAAGAACAAGATTTAATCAGTTTCCTTCATCATTGTTGATTCATATTGAACTTATAGGCCACTAAATTTCTCCAAACTCTTTTTGTCAGAAAAACAATAACAAATGTCATTTAACCAATCCTCCTTATCCTTTACTTGTGAAGCTCATTTTTTAAAATATTCATATATTAGGCTTATGTTTATCTTATTAAATTTAATTATCATATTTGGCTCAGCATTCTAGTCCCTTGTGATCTTTTTTTTTTTATCTCAACTATGTTATGTACCTTGGCAACTTCTCCTTCTCTTTCACATCTGCAAATGTGTTGCCTTCATCTGTCATTGATAAACTAAATTAAAATGGTATACAGTTCAAGACCAAGTACCAATCCCTATGATACTTTCCTGGAGACCTCCTTTCAAGTTGACATCAAACCATTAATATCTAAACTTTGAGCTCAGTTATTTGACCAATTTTTAACTCATCTAATTTTATTTCTACATTGTCTAGCCCATATCTCTTCATCTTGCCTATATAAATAGTCTTTGTTAAAAACTAAAATTTATTCAATTAAAAATAATTCAGTCTAGAAAATTATATTTAACATCATCATCATATTATCTCCCTGATCTTATTCCTCACACCTCCCCATCATGGACCCTGAAATTAAAGCAGATTGATTATATTGTCCACTATATTATATTTACTCTGCTCCTAATTCTCTTGCCTTTATTGGTTATTTTCTACTGTTCATATAAATAAGCAAGATTGTCATTAGTTCTTGCCAGAAGAATTCTATCTCTGCTAAATTCTTTACTACATTGTGTGTGTGTGTGTGTGTGTGTGTATGAGTGTGTGTGTGTGTGTGTGTGTGTTCTCAATACTTTTATTTGGAAACCAGTCAGTAGAAGTAATCAATTTTTCTTTATATTTCAAATGTCTCTGGGTTTAAAACAGTACTCAATTTAATATTGGGGCTTTGGACACATTTAATAATAAATAATACTTAAAATTCTAACTTAAAATTCTAAATATGAGTAAAAAATCATAAGTTTAAATTACTACATTCCTGTCTTTATTTCATTACAGAGCATGGCAGACATAAATTCTGAAGAATTTAACAAGATGAAGAAAAAGCTTTCTATTTTTCCACCATTGTGAAGACCTCCATTATTTTAAGCCAAAATTATTAGGTGAATTTTTATTTCCTACTTTATATCCTCCCAATGCCTTTGTTTGTGGATTCTGTGGAAAAGAATGAGCCATTCTGAATTTTTTTTCAGAATATCACAATGCATTTTCTCTTAAATTAATCCACTTTAGATTTTACTGATCTGAATTTGACACACGCACATATGCCCATATGTGTGTATGTATGTATATGTATGTATGTATGTGTATATATGTATGTATGAATGGTGTATTTATATAATATAGCCTATATGTTATATAAAGATATATTCATATTATAGTTTTTGTTTAATATTAAAACTCCATTAAAAAACTGCACTCCATTCCACATTCCACTTATATGATAAAGTAGAAGTTGTAGTTGGAATAAATGATCTGTAAGTTTCCTTTCCACTCCAAATCCTATGATTTCCCCCAATAAATCTGGATGGTTCAGGAATTTATAACTGAACTCTATAATGTTATTAGTCTAGCCTTTTATCTAGAATTGTAACAGTATCTACCCTAATGCAATCTAAGTGAGTTGTTCCTCAAAAGATAATGAAACCATCCTCAAGAATTCATTGGTCTGGAGGACTAATGAACCATTCAGATAGCTTCCTGTTTACCTACATGCAATAGCAGAATATTGGAGAAGTCAACTGACTCCTTAGGCTTGACTCATACCACTGAGTAGTATTTCTCTTACAAGTCATGGCATCACCTTCCTGATGTCATAGTCCTCTTCAAGAATGAAGGACAAACAACAACAACAACCAGTACACTACCATGTTCAAAACAGAAGTAGGAAAACTTCATTAGACTGAATTAATTTTATATCCTTTCTGAATATTCTTCCCATGTATTGGTTAAGTAAACCTTTATTTTTTTTTAACTGCTAAATGGCTTCCAATATCTCATATCATTCCAATTCTATACTCAAACTACTATACCTGCCTAAATCTGGCCAGGCCTTAAACACAGTTGTATTCCAATATATCAATATAATAGGCTTGTTCAGCTGCATGATATCAAGCACATAATTTGTGCCTAAAATTTGATGTTAAGTATATATTTTGCTTTCAGTTTTTGTTAAAACAAATGATGGTACTAAGAATATTTGCTGCCAATAATCTTCTCAGGACATAGTACCATTAGTCAGAACTATAGGTCAAAAGATATGAATACTTTAATCAATTTTCTTTTGCAATTAAAAATTGTTTTCCAGAAAAGTTGAACTAAATCATAGCACTACTAGCAAGAGATTAGAGTGTCTTCCCTCAACCCCTTTAATGATGAATTCTCTGTCCTTTAGATAGCTTGTTAGACATGAAGAGATACCTCAAGTTCATTTTAGTTTGAATCTCTCTGAATATAAGTAATTATGGAGTTTTTTTAGATGTTTATTTATAGACCGTGTTTTATTTCTTTGGAAAAAAAACAACTATAAACTATTTCTTCATATGCTTTGGCCATAAGTGAAAGGATTTTTTGTTTGTTGTTTTTTGGGGGGTTGTTTTGTTTTTTCTTGATTAATTAGAACTGAACATTTTTATAAGTTTTAGGGAGAAGAGAATAATCAAGGTAATTTTGGATAGAAGTAGTAGCAAGAGTAGGAGTAGGACTAGTAGCTGAGTCTGCAAACAAACAAAATGGCAAAGTCATGTAATTTTATGAGACTAGATCAAAGGACAAAAGGGAGGAAGTTGTAAAGCATCTTTAAAGCTTTAGAGGAAGGAATATGAGTAGGCTCTTGAATAGATTACCATGACTTTTCTCAGATCTCTTCTTGGAGATTCTTGGTAGAGGTTTAATATTGTTAATATTGAAAGCTAGTTTGGAACAGTTGTTGGGACAAGTATCATAGGAAATCAATAAGATAAAAAACAAAATGATTGTTTAGAATCAATAAGGGTCTAGTTGAAATCAGATAAAAAGTAAATATTAAATAAAAATAAATCTGGAGTGAACTCATTCAGCCCAAGATCTTTACCAGGAACATACAACAAAGAAGACAACAGAAATGCAAAAACCTGGGTAAGTTTACAAAGGAAGATAAAAAGATCCATTTTGCACATTTTGAGGCTGATGCGTATCCATGGTATGTGCTGAAAGAAATGTTCAGTAAGTAATTAGAGATATGGAATTGGACTTTCATGAGAAAGGTTAGGGATGTACTTAGAGATTTGGGAGGCATCTATATGAATGCAATGAGTGAACCCATGTGAGGATGATAACACCAAGGGAAAGAGTATAGTGAAAAAGTGGGTATGTGTTCTGAGGAAGTGGAAGAGGAAATTATAGATAACTTTTTTCTAGTAAATCAGTTGTGAATAGGAGGAGAGATGAAAGATAATGACAGGGTCCAGGAAAAGTTTTTTAAAAAAGAGAACAGAGCACATTTGTAGACAGTGAAGAAGTAGCCAATAGATGAGGAGAAAGATAGGGAAAAGGGAGGAGAGACAGAGACAGAGAGGCACAGACAGACAGGCAGAGAAAGAAGCAGAGACATACAGAAGACATAGAGAGAATGAGTAAGAATATTATGGAAGATAAAAGTTTCCAGAGAAGATGTGAAGAATTCGAATCAAACATCTTTGCTATGGAAAAGAGGAAGACCACCATAACCTATGAATTATGGAGTATGTGTATCATTTCATTCTTCTGAAACCAAAGAACTCATTCATCACCAGAAAATTGAAACTTAGATTTATTAGCCAATGGATCATCATGTGGATTCTGGTGTTCTTTTTGAAGCAGGTAGAACTATATTTCTTTAGTGACTTTAAAAATATTCGTATCTCTGATTTAATTAGTGAGAAACTCACAGTGAGGAAATTCTGTCCACTGAGGGGTATATGCAATTCATTTCTTAATTATAGTCTCAGAGCTGCCTGGGCCACTGCATGGCTAAGCTGCTTTGCCATTATCATGTATGCTTTCAGAGTAGGATTGGAAACTAAGTCTCCTCATTCTAAAATCAGTCTTCAATCCATCACACCTCATGACATCTCATGTAATGACTGCTAGGCCTTAAATAAGGTCAAAATTTATCTCCTGAAAAAACTATTCTCTTCTAAAATTGAGTTATGCACTGAGAAGGAGGTGAAGGGAAACTTTCTGAATGAGGTACAGAGACATGGAATACACAGTATTCAGTCCCAAACCATCTGTTTTATTCATTGCATCCTCTGTTATGTTTTTTTTCTTGAGTTGTGTGCTCTTAGTGCCTCTTAAATCATTAAAGTATAGACTTTCTACACATTGTTCTAATTTTCTCCCAAGAATAGCTAACACATTACTTGATTCTTTATCATTCTGGCCAGGTAGAATTAATATGGCCTGAATTGGATGATGCTAGCATTTATATAATGCTTTAAGATCTGTAGAACATTTTACATATATTATCTCATTTGATCCTCACAATGTCCCTGGAACTTAGCTGCTATTATTATTCCCATTTTATAGATGAGGAAACTGAGACAGACAGAGCTTAAGTGAATTACCCAAGGTCAAACAGTTAATCATTATCTGAGGCTGGATTTGAATTCAGATGTAACCAGTTCCAGGTTCAGTGTTCTATCAACTGTGCCACCTAGCATGCCAAGTTGTACAAATATGCCTTTGTAATTCTTTGCAAATACTTTCTATGACACAACCCAAACCAATCCAATCCCATCCCATAAACATTTATTAAGGACCTAGTTAGTATCAGGCACTGGGCTAAGTGCTTGAAATACAATTAACAAGAAAGACAATCCCCTCAATCTAATTGGGGCAACAACACACAAAAGGGGGAAGGAAAGCAGGGTGGGAAGAACAAAAGTGGATACCTAGCAAGGATTGGGTGGGAGGATTTTGTTTCATGGAATTGAAACTAGGCAGGGCAGCAGATATAAACTGGAGGGATTATCCCTGAAAATGAATTTCTTAGTTATCATCATTGATGATATTCTTCATTAAATACCTATGGTTTATCCCCAGCCTTCTTTGCTGTTTATACTTCACTGAAGCTACTCTTTGCTTAGGGAGCTACTTGTCCATGTTTTAGGCTACCCAGTCTCTTCTCTAATTCATATCTAACTAAGAAGGAAATACATACACACATAGATCACAATCTACCAACCAGGGAAAATACTTCATGTGTATAAGATATCGTTGCCCACATACAAATGACAACTTCCTCCTTCAATACTACCAACAACAACAACAACAACAAATTCCAGCTGACTGATAAATAAGCTCTTTTACTGTTACATAAGCAATTTATTCTCTTGTATTTCATTTAGACCTCTCAGCTTCCATTTGAACATATCTTACCTTTCATTGCTTTCCCCTATCTGGCAAAACTATAACCCAAACTACATTGATACCCTAAATCATCAGTTTCAGAAATTCATGATTTCCTGGGATTGTGCTGTTACTATTGGGAACTTCAGTATTTGACTGATTGGAGGCTCCATTGATAATCAATGGCAACTGTCTTCCAGTTAAATGCAAACTACAAGGCTGTTCCAAGTCTTCTGAAGTCAGCACTATGACAAATCTAAAGAACCCTGCATAACTTTCAGAAGACGCTTAGGAGGAAATATGATGTCAGGAGACCTGTAATGAACTATTTGGGTATTGTCTGGTCCAGGTAGTGTCAGACCAAATGTTAACATTTTGTTTCAAAATGATAATGAGAGTACTTATGATACATGAAAATCCTTGCCTGGGACCCTCAAAGAATTACAGAATCACTGAAATTGAGAGTTGGGAGGAACTTAGCAGTCATAAAGTCTACTTAGTTTATTCATCTCTAAAATGAGAGGATTAAACCAGATGATTTTTAAGCTACCTTCATGGTTTAAATTTGTCATAGTATGAAAGGAATCTCTCTGCCCCTCAACATGCCTGTCAAGTCATTTTATAACCTCTGCTTGAAGACTCTCAGAAAGGAATAATGTACCACCTCTCAAGGTAATCCATTCCACTTTGGAGTAGTTCTAATTATTAAGAAGATTTTCCTGAAAAGAAGCTGAAATTTGTCTTTTAGCAAATGCCACTCAGTGTTTCTTCTTCCCTTAGGAAAAGAAATGAAGAAGGAGGAAATCTACTAGTCCTGTGAAGACATAGAGTTAATAATGCTGTTATTATGCATAGAGTTAATAATGCCCATGAGTAGGCATATGTTTCTCAAGTGTTTTGTTGAGGAGCTTTCCACAGGGTTTGAGAATGGTTGACAGGCAAGCCAAGTATACTTAACAAGAATCCATTCCAAGATACCCCAGTGTTTAAGAGTAGACATAGACTAATAAATAGTTAGATATTTTATATATAAATATAAATTTATTATTTATAAATAATAAATTAATGGATGGATGGAATTGAAGAAGATATTTAGTAAGCATTATATGCCAGCCACTGTCCTAAATACTGGGTAGAGAAATACAAAAGTGAACAATTTCTGCCATCAGGAACTTATATTTTAATAGAAGGAGGTAGCATATATGGGGGGTAGCATTCAGGAAAAGTTGTTTTCTTATAAAGGGATGGTGAATGAAATCATAGGATAGATAATTGGTATGTACTTTCTGAAAGTAGTGATTATGTTGATTTGATTAAAGTTATCAGGCCAATGGAAAGTAGGAGGAGGAATGAGAGTGGTGGTAGTATACATACCATGTCAAAGTGAAGGATGATTGGGGTAGAGGAACATGGTTCTGGAATCATGGTAGGAATTTAAAGATGAGTGACAACTCCTTTTGGCCATGGTTTCTGAAGCTCTTGTTTGTATTTTTAAGCAGCAGCTGCAGTATTTGGGGAGAATATAGCTGAAGTGGAGAAGCTTGCTTCTGGAGTGGGAACTCAATGATGAATGGCTTAGTTCCTGACTTCACAAAGTCTGTTACATAAACCACAACAAACTCTTCAAGCTGTCTACAAGACCATCACCACCTACTGTGACCAGATAAGTCTCTGTTATGACAAAATGCAATAGTGGGAAAGTGTATCAGTAGGCGTATTGAAGGGGAAATCCTGTTAGGTGACCAAGGTATTGCAGCCCACAAACATTTGTAAGAGTTTATTTCCTGCCAAAGTATTTGGGGTCAGGTTGTTATAGCCTCAGTATAGGTGACACATTTGTCTCCCTTTCCTTTCATCTGCTTTAATTGCTTTGGTTTCCTTGCTCAGAAAGAATTTAATTGCTTTCTTCACTATGCCAACCCTACTTGAAATTACCCTCCTGTTTTGTCACCAAGGGAGATGTCAAGCATCTGTTACCACATCATCACCTTTTCTTCTTATGAAATAGCAGCTGTAGCTGTTGTCACTGAGACTTCTTATTTCATTTTCAGCAGAAATGGTGGATATCTCTTTTCAGTGAAGTAATCCGTTGAACTAGAGACTAGAAAAAATTGTGTGTGTACATATATATATATATATATATAATTCAAATTTTGATAACTAATAAGCTTCTAAAGTGTGAGTATAATGTCTTTGTTCATTTGGAGGTTGTTTTAGCATCCCAGAAAGAAATGTTCAGTTCTCACAACACCATTATTGACCCATGTCTGGGTTAATTTGCACGATCTTATTCTTGTTATGTTGAGCTATTTCTGGCTCTAGCTGTCAGTAGGGATGAAGCCCATACTCTCCTCTTCTAGCCCTTTCATCACAATTTTAAGTGACATTAACCTTCTTTTCCTTGGCATTTCATGATCTGGAAGATTTCCTGGATCCATTTCTTAAGTATCTTAGGTGTCATCAAAAATAGTTGATATAGGTTTAGGTCATCAAATCCAATTGCATCAAGAAAATGAATAGCCTTTGGAAAGACAGCTTCATCAAATTGTCCCCAAAAAATTGTCAACCACTTGGTAAGTATATGGTCTGAAAGAAAGTCTCCAGTTTTGTTACTTTATCAGTTAAGCACTTGGAGATTAGAATAGCACAAAGCAGCATATTCAAGCTAAATTCTCAATTTGTTTTATGGCAAAATTCTTATTGTATCAAGAAGGAGCATAGTCTAATTATTAGATAAAGTGCTCAGTTATGATTTTGGGAGCCTTGGTACTTTTTCCAGCTTTGGAAATATGCTGTGATCTTAGAATAATTGTCACATTTCTCTGCCTCAGTTTTGCCACTATCATAGAAAGGCTTTTAACTGTATTGCACAGACATTTTGTGAAGGTGAATGGATAAAAATGAAAATACTCAGTTTGTTATGGGAAACATAAATGTCACAGTCATTCACAGATGTGTTTCTTTCTAACTTTACTATCTACCTTTTCTACTATTGCCCCTATCTGAAACACATGAACAGTCTTACCTCTGTTAAGCCTCTATGTTTGGACTGAAATTCCTAGTTTGCTTCTTATACAATGCCTGGAACTTAAGTTAGCTATCTCAGCTTCTCAATATTATGTGGGTCAATATGCTCTCCAAACCACAGCTCATGGTCACCCATTGAGGGATTTCCTTATACTAATCTGTCACATAACGCACATGGAAAGACAGTGTGGTACAGTGGAAATAGCGATAGATTTAGAATCAGAGAAGTTTGGCATTCAAATTAATTTCCTGTTACTTGTTACCTATACCCTTTGCAAAGTCCCAACACCTCTGGACTTCAGTTTCCTCATCTGTATAAAAAAATGTCCATCCTCCTTCCCTTCTTTCCTTCCTTCCTTTGTTCCTTCCTTCCTTTCTCCCTTCCTTCCTTCCTTCCTTCCTTTCTTCCTTCCTTCCTTCCTTCCTTCCTTCCTGTCTGTTTCTGTCTCTCTCTGTCTCTGTCTATCTCTTTCTGTGTCTCTATGTGTGTTTCTCTCTGACTCCTTTGTCTGTCTCTTTGTTTCCCTGTCTCTGTCTCTTTGTCTCTCCCCCTTTGTCTTGACTTAATCACCCCAGCCTATACTCCCACTGGTAGATTGGAGTTTCCTCAGAGTGATGGAGGGTTCTACAATTAATTCTTCTGAGTTCTAGGGATAACCCTGATAGGTAGCTAATCTCCTACTACTATATACTATATGGGTTTTGAACCCCTCTCTTTGTGCTTTTCATTCAGCAAATCAGTCAGTTAATTCCATTACCTTCTAATCAAAACAATTACTAAACAGAAGGCAAAACAAGAATAATTATAGCATAACATTCTACCCATAAACCTGGACCACACTTTTTAGCCAATGCACACACTGGTCCATGGGGAAGAGTAGAAATAGACAAAGTATCATAGGAGTAAGACTCATGTATATGGACTACAGGCATGAACCCAGGACAACTCACAAATCTGGAACTGTAGGCCTCAACTTCTTTTTTTCCCCCTCAAGAATGGGCCACACAAAAGTTCATTGAAAGATATAGCCTTTGTGTTAGCCAGGCAACTACACTGCAAAGTGCAGCTGCTTCTTGATTGGATTGCTTCACCAATGGCTAGACTGTTCTTTGACTAAGCCAGGTCATTTCTCTACTTGGCTGAGCAGCTCCATTTCCAGGATGCTTCCATCCTTTGCTGGGTGGTGCCAGTCTTCTGCTACCTGATCTGTTCTTTTGCTGGGTCAGATGATTCCTTTTTGTTGCTGAGAGAGAATACTTTGCTGTCTCAGAAAGGGCAGAGATCTTGAGCTTGCAATTTGCTGAGCTTTCCCACCTTTGCTCCTGTGGCTAGTTTTTGAGGGTTTTCCACTCCTCAAGCATCAAGTTGGAGGGGACAGAAAAAGAGTGGAGGAGGGAAAGGTAAAATGTCTGTTTTGCCAGTCAGCATTTCCAGTCAATAATAAGACTAAGAAATGTTTTCCTTCTTTCTCCCAGCTCTGAGTTCTGTTCTTATATTCCCTTCCTGGTCAAAATGAGCAGCCCCTACAATGAGAGACTTCTAACTCATAGTGATTAACCATATCCTCACTCTTGCTGGCAATAATTAGGAAATGAACATTTTCCCATTAATCTAAAAACAATTCTGGGGTTCAGAGTTCCCCAGCTTTCAACTCCCAAGCTCTTCTGCCAATTGTATACAAATTATATGTTGGGACCTACCTCAATTGTCTTGTCTCTGCAATTCACTTTCTGGGTGTTGTTTTTTTCTCCAGTACAAAATTCTCACATTTGTCTTTATCCTTTTCAATTGACAGAATTTCAAAAATCTGACAGGGGTGCCCCATTACATGTATAATGAGAAATAGCTTCTCAGTCCCTTAAAGCTCTAAATATATGATGTTATAACCTGAGAATTAATTTGATGTATATTTTATTAAATAGCATAAGTTGATAACAGAATACCCCATTCCCTACTCCTTAAGCTTTGATTGTATGCTCCCACAAGTGCGTACATGCTTATTGACTTGACTTTATTCAGTGAGAAAAGTAGATATAAATAGGGATAATGTGGGGAACAACAATGTATTGAGAAACATATCAACAGGAAACTTGTGTGACAAGAATATATGAATAGAAGGTCAACTTATGCCCTCAGAAGTTCTTCCCAGTGCACCTTTTCAGTGAATGACTATGAATGAAAATTTCTGCAGCCTTAATCAGTTAAACCTTTTGGCCAAAGGCTAAGCATCTCTTCTTCTCAATTGGAGTACACTAAAAGGTAATGAAAGTTCCACCACTATCTCCCTTTAAGTTCCTCTTAGGACACTTCCATTTGATTCCTGTTTTCACTCTTTTGTTAATTGTCTTCTCTACTATCTCTTCTAAGTCTCTTAGTTCAACTATCAACTAACTCATGGTCAGAAACCTGTTTTAGTTCTTAATTTCAAAATTCACTGTCTAAGAAAATACCCTCAGGAACCCATTTCCTCCAATGTAAAAGATACTGCATTATACCACAGCAAGAAAATTATTTTAAATTTATCCCATCATCACCCTCTGTTTTATGTTTATCACAATGGATGTACTGTATAGAGAAGGGTGAAAGACTGTTGGACCTTATTCCCATTTTCTCCCAGAAATGCATCATAGCCTGGTTTCTCTCAGGCCTCCCTAAATACAAATAGAAAAGCAAACCTGGATCTTATATGGGCTAAGGGTGACATCAAGGATGACAAAGTTGTAATGTTCTTTTATGTTCCTCTATACTTTTTGACCAACCTCCTGGAACTGTCAGATCTAGACAGAAATGGGGGTATATTTCCTGACTTCTGAGGAACAAGCTTGAGAGCTGTGGTTTGGGTACAAAAATCACTTGGAATCAGGATGCCTGGGTCAATGCCTTGGCTTCAAGCAACTCAATTCACATCTCTGAAAGTCTCAATTTGTTCATATATAAAGTGTTGATAATGAAATTCTTGCTTCCTACTTCACAAGGTTGTTGTGAGGAGCTCATATAGGAAAAAATGCTTTGTAACCCTTAAAGTCATATTGAAATGAAAGTTATCTCTCTTCCCTGAAGCAAATGCACATTATTCTGGAGTGTGCGATGGCAGGCAAGTAAGTGAATAATGATAGTAGAGGAATCCCAGTATCTTGTCTCTAGTCTTGGCTCTGCCATTTCCCATTTGTGCAACCTTGAGCAAGCTCCTTAATGTCTTGGAGACATAGTTTCCTTTTCTGTGAAATGAAGATGAAAATGCATGTACTCCTCCATTAAGCCCCTACCCTGATACCTCATTGCATCGTTGGGTTCTCATAAGCTATTCAAGGAGAGTGCGAGGTCTGACATATATCTTTAAGCTTTGCAAAAGGGATTACTGGTGGACTATACAAGTAAAACTAACCTCATAATTGGAAGGTTGCTTAGGAGAGGGGTTATTATGTTTTGGTCATAACAGCTAATAAAGACTATTAATAGAAGAGCCACATTCATTACATCACGGATCCCTTAAATGTAAAAGTAAATAGTTCTTAATTTTCTTTATATAGGAAATTATTTTATAAGGCTAATGGGAAAATCAAATGAAATAATTTTTATTAAAGTATTTGTAACTTCTTGAAATTTGCAACTTTGTGGACATTAGGGTGGGGGTCTGGGGGAAGAATACAGAGGAAATTTTTTCCAAGTTTGTTTCCATGAAAAAGAAAATTATGACAATCATTTGGGCTATTCCAATTTAATATTTTAAATAAATTTACATGTTTATATAATTACCAAACAGCTATAAACAAGACACATTAGAGTAAATGACAATTTCATCACTGGGTCCTCTAATACTATAATCAAAGTAACATGTAATGAAATTAAATTTCATCCTAATGGTAAAAAATATATTAATATGCAAAAGCTGTTGTATTTGGCCCTTCATTTGTGGTTAACTGTGTATAATCAATTTTAAATTATTCCTTTTATATTACACCTATAACTGTTCTGTTGTCAACCATAATAAGTGGTCATTTTGCAATTTGAAACACCATTGCCCCAATTTTAAAAGCTGAAAATAATTTTCATGGTAGACATTTATAAAGATAGTATTTTACAAGTTTTAGAGATAAATTTATTTTAATGTGCAACCTTGCCACACACTAATTGATTCACATGAAATATATTCCAAAATATTCTTTCACCAGGGATCATTTTCTAAATAACAATGCTGGCGAGATATAGTTATGTCTTCAAAAAAATAATCTGCATATTTTCAGAACAGATATAAATAAGTAATAGGAAAGCTGAATGTGCCTAAAGCTTACTCTGAATTCTTTGCATGAGGCTGGATGCCTGATGATAGAGCAATAATATACCTGAGAGGCAGAATTTGTGAAAGGGAGACAGCTTGGCAAGGGAAGTGAGGTGGAGTGCCTTCCTGGCTTTATTCCACTTGGTTTTACCTAATGTGAATATCATTTCCAAACAGGCAAGCCAAATGAATAACAAATGTCTGTTGTCCAAGCTATGACATGCAATTGAATTGGTAGTCCATTGAATGAGTACATCATTATAGATAACTTAGATAGGTACTGTAGATGAACTGGGCCTGGTTTTAATAACAGAAAGGGCTGGATTTCACTGGGGAAGCTATATACCACCTCCATGATTTTAAACAACTTTCTGACATACAAATCTATCTTTGCAAAAATTTTTTTTTCCTGGCAATGTCATATGGCTATATATCTTGGGATATTACAATGCCCTAAGAATCAAAGAGTGACAAAAAAAAGAGAAATTGAGAGATGCATTGTGGGTATAAGTAAGCTGTATCTTATCCCCCACAATGGCTAGTATATAAGGAATAGTATCAATAATCGCATTCCAGAAATGTATGATCTGAAAAAGAGGTGTATCCACCATATAACAAGAGTAAAAGATAGCCATTGGAGAGACCAAGTATTGCCCTCATGCCAATGAAACTTTTAAATCTCTAGGGGAAGGACTCAATCCCATTGGATAGATTTTGCATGACACATTGATGAGAGGACATGAACAAAAAACTTGAAGTGTGTGAAGACTCAGTCAGTTTATGATCTACACCTTTGGTATATCCACTTTAGTGGGATCTTAAATCTCTTCAAGTACCAGTAGCGGTTTGTACGTGCAACATAGTGATTGGTTATTATGGTGGTATAGCAACCTTATGAATTCTCTAATAGACATTTCCCAAACATGCTGAGTTCTGTTTCCAATAATTGATTAAGTTTTTCCTATGCCTATAAGTTTGCGGCAGTTCTACTTTCACTCCAATCCCAGTTTATGATAACTACCAACTCTTGGCTATTAGAATCTTTTTGGGATTTGTTATTAGTTTCCATTGATGACTCTCCTTTTTTTTCTGGGTGATAGACTCCAGAACATACTTTTTTTTCCAACCCATATAGCTGTCAGCTCAATTGTGGATAAACAGAAATTGAAACACCTGTATGCTGGTAAGATGAAGCTATATCTGATCCCTCTTCTTTCTCCTTCTGTGGAAGTTACCTGTTAAGAAACTAACATTAGGGAATTAATTTCCGATGAACATTCTATAGCAAAAGCTGTGTTAGGGGTCATCTTGGTAGGTTAAAATGCCACTTTTTGTGATCTGAGATTAAGACCATAGTCTGACTGGGTTTATGTGTACATATGGGTCAAACTTTTAAGGAAACCCACTAAAGTATTTGTCTGCAAAGACAATGCTACCTGTATTCTCTTCCACAGGACTCTGGTACTGATTTGAAAATTTCTCTTTCATACATGCAATCCTAAGAATATTAAATGTACAGACAAAAGTCCATCTTATAAACAATGGAAATACAAAGAGTTTAAGGTTATATTTTTCTAGTCTAGAATTACAAATAACCTAACATGTATTATCTCATTAGATACTCCCAACACACTCATAAGAAAAGTCTTCTTCTCCAGATCAATTAAGAAACAACATGGGTATCCTTTCTTTACACTTTTTTATTTCTTTTCTATTATGTTTATGAGACTTTCCTTTTTTCATTTGTTTATGCTGCTGCTGAATTCTAACAAGAATAACATGTCCAATCCAATCTGTTCAATTCCCAGGTAATTGTTCTATGTATTTAAGCTCTAACTTGATAAGATGAATGAAGTGCCTCTGACTCCCAGTGGGTAGTTGAGAGACTATCGATATTTAGATGAGTGGTTTGTACCTTGTAGGACCAACTGAGGTCAATTAATAATAGGGCTGTAAATGGCATTACCTCAGGAGATGTTTTGTTAGTGCTTACTACTGTGTTTAAGGCAATAAGGTGTCTCTTTAGGAGGCTTTTGTCTAATTTAACCCCGGAGTGTACAAATCTTTTTAGTGAGGAGTTCTCAATAGCAAGTAATAAATATAGAGGTAATAAAAGATATTCTCAATCAGAGAGAAATTACTTAGATAACTCCATTAAGGCTTTGAAGACTAATTCAATCTAAGCAGACTGTATTAAAATAATTAAAAAGTAACAGGAGATTAAATATTAAGTAAATTAGAAGGCAAGATTAAAAAACATTTTTATTATGCTAAAATTTTATCTTTCTTTCTGTTTAATATTACATACTTAAGAATCACATACATGCATATGCTTTTCTTAAAGTCTGGGTCATTGTACAATATTAGCTGCCCCAGCTTCATTTTCTATTCATAGAAGTGGCCAAGACAAATTTTTTAAACAGAACTAAGGCAGATTTGGAGGGATGAATCAAAATTTTAGTCTTCCGTATTATACAGAATTAATATTAAATGAATAAAATAAAATCCAAAGACTTTTAATAGATGCTGAACTATACTGAACACAGTTCCTGGAACCTAGGTGCTAAATAAATGTTGATTGATATATTGATTCAACTCTCTAAGGCTCAATGGTATTCCCTCTTGGAGTAAGGGAGTTGAACATTCATTTGTTCAATAAGAATTTATTATTTATACTCCAGTCACTGTGCTAGACACTGAGGTCATAGAAAAATGGTCACTTTTCACACTACCTTTATATTAAAGAAAACAAGGAGTACATATTGAAGTTAATGAGAAGTGAAACTGGCCAACGGATGCCCAGTTCTTGCAACATTTTTTTATTTGCCCTTCATAGTAGATTATAGGAACATGCATAGACATCCCTTCCCTGGTTCCCATTCAAAATGTGCAGGCTTGGTGAGGCTGTTTCTATCTGTAGGTAAATGAATATCCCGTATGGAGAAGCTAGGAATAGCCTTCTGGTTGACTGAAGAACCAGAAGGACTGATGATTCATGAGGGGTGGAGCTAGAAGTGCATTAAAGGAATAATCTGGCCCTTTGACAATTCTTTTGATCCTTTCCTTCCTTGTAGGAAGTGGGACTAGGGTGTGCTGATTGTTAAAGTTTTAATGGGAACATTCAAGCCTCAGAAATTGACAAATGCTACAAATTAAGATTTGATTTAATGATTGTCTAGACTAAAAAGAGTGATGGAGAAAAAATTAATAGTGCAGTTCAAAACTTTAAAAACTGTCATACATTTTCCCCACTAGAAAGCCAGTTGTTAAACATTTATCAGCACAAGCCTGGAAATAAGGCAGAAATATCATAAACTGTTAGGTGGAAGATAGGGCAAGTGAGTACATGTTATTGTTGTTCATTTTGTGCATTTTCTTTAAAAAAAAATAAATGAATATTCAGAGGTGGAGTGATATGTCCAGATGACATCAGAGCCCTCATAGACCCTGCCAGTAACCAGAGTTTGTAGTAAAACTTGCTAGTGTGGTGGTGACAGAGGACGTGACTACAAACAGAAATGGAAATCATCATCTTGAGGGATCATGATACCACATGTGGAAGAAAATACCTTCTATTGACTCTGGGAAGGAACCAACACACTGGGCCCAGCAGAGATCTAATTGTAATTAAGTAGGACACCATGAAGGGAGAAAAATTCTTCTGTTGTGGGTGAAAGATGAAATGATTCAGGAAACACAGATTTGATCTCCTGAGCATATTGATTTATTAAGTAATGAATATCAATTGCCTAACAAAGCAGGACTAGGCCCCTTCTTCAGCTAAAGGCTGGAGCCATATACAGAGGCAGCTAGACTTTTGATACATTAAAAATAATTAATCAAATATGGCCAAGTAATTAAAAGGAAACAGTACTACATTAGGTAATCTGATTTCTAATTGGATGAAAGATTAGGGACTTTCCAAGTTGGGACGGCAAGAGCAAACAGATACATTCCCTGAATTCAGAAAAAAAAAAGGTGTCCCACTTCCCCCCCCACCAAGTAACTGTAAACAATCAGGATCAAATAACAAAATCTATGAAGTTCTAAGTAGAACATAAAGTACTCTATGAATTATGAGCTACTATTTGCATTTCTCTACTAAAATTTTGCTATGATGACATCTTGACATGGAGATTCTTTTGAGCCATGGAAGAAACTTGCAGCTTTGGAATGTCCCAATACCAACCTGGAAAGACTTGCAAGGCCTGTCTACAGATCAAAAGCATGTGAGTGATATGAGGATCACCTAGCTAAGTGTAGAGTGACTCATCACAAAATAATTCTTCAGTCACAACTCTTGAAGACCATCTACTAAGTTATATAGCAGTTTCAATCTGCATGGGTATAGGAATTACTTGATGATGAAACCTTATAGCCTTAAGATATTCAAGCATTATACTATTCCATTTCCAATGTTTGTGAGTTTATCAACATGAATATTCCCTCCAGCAATTCAGAGAGCAACTTATCCATACCTGGACAAGTCATGTGACTTCTAAGCCATTCTTCCCCCATACATTTTACATAAAAAGTCCATGCTGTATACTGTGGGTCTTCCTCATTTTCTTTTGAATTCATGGAATAATTGGGCTCTACATTGGTTGGCTGTCCCATTGGTACATGACCAATCCATCATCATTTCTAGTCATACCTTTCTGTCATAAAATTCTTTATACTATATTTCTGTGAAATTCCTTATGTGTAATGTATTGCAGCCCATTCATGTCCATCATGTGCTTCTTCATTGATTTTGGATTATCTTCAAGTTTAATTAGAATGACAATCTTAGTTTTAGTGGTAGCAATTTGGTACAATGGAATATGAATTCACAAGACCAACATTAAAAACCCGAGTTCAACTACTTATATTACTCAGGGAAAACCACTTAACCATTCAAGGCTCTAGCAATCTATAAAAATAAAAGGGTTGCACTATCTGGTCTCTGTGATCTATCTCATCTAGTTATAAATTTAAAATTTATGATCTTATGCAATTCCTACTATGTGCCAAGTTCTGTATTGGGCACAGCACTTACAAATACAAAAAGGAAATGGTCCCTGTTCTCAACAAGCTTACATTATATTAGGGAGAAAAAAATATAAAAAAAAAATAATAATTCAACCCACCCATCCAAAATATCAGTAGCAACAGCATTCTCCTCCTCTTCCCTTCTTTCCTCCTTATCATCATCAGTCATATCTTTGGGACATTATCCTTTTTGCCACACTCTTTAGAAATAGTGAGACTTTCCCACCATTGGTGGTTTGTAGAAAAGTATTTTTTAAATTTTGTATTATACAGTAATAGTAAAATGTGACCTTGATTTACATTCGTGGCCAGCTGCTGGAGGCAGTCATTTCTTTTATCTGATATTTCTAATTACAAATACTATTAAGATGTGGAGAGAATTGCATTGCATACTGATGTAGCCTATCCATGCATAGTTGTTTTACTACTGTCTTTAATGACTGAGGATGGCATTCATTATTTTTTTATAGCTGAACTCCTTCACTGAAGCAAAAATAAAAATAAAAATAAAAAAGCTCTATCCATATTGCTACGTGAAGGAAGCTATTTTCATGATAGTTTCTGCCCTCAGAGCACATGTCAGTAATCCAGTCTACTCTGATTCCACAATCCCTCCTTCTACCAGAAAATCATAGAGATGTTACATGATGGATTCAAATGCAATACGAATATTGTTTTTGACTTTCCTTTCACCAGTGGTTGTCATCAAGTTCCAATATATACCCGCTATAAGCAAACTTACAAAGTGGGTATCTGCATTCTTTTGCTCAGTGGTAGCACAGAGGATAAAGACCTGGGCCTGGAGTCAAGAATCTGATTTCACCCATCTACCAGATGGGTGATCCTGAGAAAGTCACTTAACCTCTGTCTACCTCAGTTTCTTCATCTAGAAAATAAGGACAATAATAGTACTTACCTCCCAGGAGTACTGTAAGGATTAAATGAAATAATAATTATAAAGCAGTGCCTGGAAAACCATAGGCACTATATATATATATGTTAGGTATTGATGTCATATATTATTATTATTAATCTCATAATGTGAAAGTGATCACAACAAAGAATACTCTATAGAAAAGTTAGAAAGTGGATATTGACAATGTATTTATGCCTTGGTTTTATACCAACCTCTTAAATCTCCAAATGCTAGGCAGGAGAGAATTGTATAAAGGTAAGCAACATAAAAGCACCCACAAAGAAAAGCTCAATTTTGATACAGTTACAAATAATGTTAAACTAGTCAAACTGATGAGAAGTAACAATAAGAGTGAAATTATATACACTTTTAAAAGTGATAATCCCCAAATTATTAGTAATTGGCTGTAGAATGTCTTCCATGATTTTGCCAGCATATGTCAAGTGCTAAGAATGATTTGATTAGGCCATTATGAAAATTACTTGAGTGTTTCAAAAAATCCATAATTTTCTTGGGAATGATAAGCAGTGATTGCTTGCTGTATGGTCTTCCAGAATACCTGTGACCAGAATTCCTTCTGTGTGTGGCACTCTTAGTTGTGAGCCTTTCTGAAATTAAACAGGCTACTCTTTGGTCAGTTGATCTACAGTTGCCATACATGAAGACTTCTAGGTCATTAATACCTGCAAAAGCTTACATCCTTCTGGTATAGCCTTCAAGGTTCTAGGGTCACTTCCATACCACAATCAGACATCAGACAAGAGCAATTGTAAATAACAATTTAAATTAATTTTCCTAAAACAATTGACATTGGATGGAAGCCATCTAAGGAAAAGAAGATTGAAACTGGGATTTTTATGGAGACAAACCACAAAGTGATCACATGGACTAGTCAAAATGGTTAGTAACTGTATAATTTTGTATTAAAAAAAACTTTGGACATTAAAAGCAACATCCAAGTATTACTTCTGGATTTTTTAATTCAACTGTTAAAGTGCGACTTTTTTTTGCTATGCTCCCAGTTATTTGAATAATTAATTCACTTCACTTGGAATGAAGAAATGTATTCAAAAGTCTTTTGAGAGGAATGGTGCTTGTGAATCAAGAAAAGTTACATATTTGGAAGATCTATCAACTATGAGGGAGGAATATTTGATAAAGTTGGAAAAGCCCTACAGTCAAAAGATCTGGTGGTACATCCCAGCTCCAACACTTGCTATATGAGTGATCAATGAGATGTCATTTAGTTATTGCTGAGTTTCTACTTCCACAGCTCTAAAATGAGGTTAATAATACCTCATATTTATTCAACCTTTTGGAAAGCATAATACACTTTATAAAGAAAGGTTCTTATTTTGGAGGAATAGACTCAAATGATTACTATGAATAATAATACCATTAATAAAGTTATTAATCTTGGATCTAAATTACATCTTTCAAAACCTAAAGACATAACACCAACAGTTTGATGATAATCCCTTTGCATATAAATATGAGGAGGGGGAGGGAGAGATAAATTTTTAATTCAGTTTCAATTCATTAACATTTATATATGCTAGACACAATGCTCTGTACTGAGGACACAAATAAGAAAAAGAAAGGCAGTCTCTGCCCTCAAGGAGCTTACAATCTGAAGAAGGAAGATAATACACAAAAGGAAACTGAAAAGTAATGGTGAGCAGCCTGGGTAGGTGAGGAACTGGAGTAGAAACCAAGCACTGGTTGCTGATGGAAAATGGGGTGTTATCTGGAAATTGAGTGCTCTATAAAGGGAGGCTTTTGGAGGAATTTATTCCTCCACACTCCAGCCATCCAATTGGATGGAAGAAGCAACTGAGGGAGTTGAAGTGTTAAACATCAAAAGCTGAGTTAATCTGTGTGATGAATAAGAATAAAGATAGAGATAGAGGAAAAAATATATAAACATACACATAATTATATAATATATGTATAGATTCAAACACATTTATATGTATATCCATATATAATTATACATACACACTTATATATACATACACATATGTATATGAACTTATATTTGTATATTTGTGTTTATATTTTTATGCACATATATTTATATATCAAAATACATATCCATATATGTGTGTATATATATATATATATATACACAGAGAGAGATTAGATAGATAGACAGACAGACACAGACAGATAGATTGATAGATAGATAAACTGAAATATCAAAGATAGAATGTGAAATATGCATTGGGATGATTTAATATATTTTTTGCTTCCCCCCAAAATATACATATTTCTGCTAAAGTTGACTTAAATTGTATGGACAAGTTTCTCAACTCTCTATTTTGTATTCTATCTATAGACATATATCCTTTGCCTCTGAATGATCAGCAATACTCTACCTCCCTTCTCTCTGTTCCTCTCTTTTCCCATTTCAGTTATTTCCTTTTGGTCTATAAACTTTCTTGTTAAGTAAAAGTCAAGTTCAAATTGCTATATTTAAAGAAACTGAAGAAATGTACTAAAGACCCACAGTGTTTTACCACTACTTGCCTCCATTCCTTTTCTTACTCTAAAGAGATATTTGGACATAATTTATTATAGAGAAATTGCTTAGTCTCACATTTATTTAATGGTGAAGGCTGTGTATCCTTAAAACTTGTACTTGGCATAGGAAGTCTCTGAGCAGATGTTTATGAGAATGCCAGAATAGGATAGACACTTAACGATATTGAGTGATTCAGTGCTTTGATTCAGCAAGCTGCTGTCAGAAAGCTGAAAAGCACCATGGCCTCTCTGTGTATTGCTGTTTTCAGCAATAACATTTGCATTTTAATCTACAGGGAGGTTCCTGTCTTTCTGCCAACTGGTATCAGCATCCTGTCCAGGACCATCAACCCCAAAGTACTACAGTTTTGACAAATATTTGCATTTAGATCACCAGGTTCTATCATCAGCAAAGGCAAGTTAATGCCTTCTTACCTATTATGTCCATTATGCTGGGGAGATGAGCCTAACGTGAACAAAAAGAATACTTTTAAAAGTTGTCATTTCATCATAAAAATCACCTATTTAAGTAAGGAAGTTGTTGCAGAGGTTTCTGTAGCATCCCAAGTTTGTACTAATCAAGAGCTTAAATGATCATGGCTTCTTTTCATTCACTTTGGTGGGAGTTTGCATATGCCTATACAAATACAGTTGATACTCAACTTAAAAGTTTGCCATTTATAAAACTGCTATACTTGGATCAGTTGTAACAGTCCACTTCCATTCACAAATGGCTGTGTACTAGTTGTTTTGAGACTGGGTAAATTACAAAACCTCCTGAATGCTGAAGTTATATGAGAAAGTATGACCTAATTATACACAACTGAAAAAGCTAAAATTCAATATTTCAATTATTTAAAATTGTTTTTGTTGTTGTGAATACTGCTTTCACTGATACAGATATCAATTCCCCTAAAGTTTAACTCCAAGAGTTGTTGCAGCCAAAACATCTATCCCAGCCTGGGGATGATTCTTTCCAAATTTAGTCTGTGGTATTCAGACTACAAACAGGCCCTCACCAAGCATGATGTCTTTCAAATTAGTAGAATCTATCAGTGTTTGCCCATGACTGTTATAGCCTTCCAGAATCCAGGGAGACCTCCATATCACAATGAGACATAAATGTAGGGCTTTGTTTGAGGATAGAAAAATAATATAGATGAAAAACATTACTGCTCATGACTGTAACTGGGTCAGCCACCAAACTTATTTAGCAATAAGTCTATTGTGGATAGACGTTGTAGATTGAGAATACGCTGGTACCAAAATTAAATAGAAGGAGTTATGCTAGGTAGTATGTGGGGAACCATGCAGTACTTTCAAATGAATGCAAACTAATCACTGTTACAAAAGCTCAGGTCCTATAGAACAGTATTCTCTCCTTGAAAATAGGCTACTAGGTGGCACAGATAGAGCACTAGGCCTGGAGTCTGGAAGACCTGCATTCAAATCTGGTCTCAGATACTTTCTATCTTTGTGACCCTGGGCAAGTCACTTAACCTGTGTTTGCCTCAGTTTCCTCAACTAAAATGGAAAATGGAAATAAAATCCACTTACTTCCCAGGGTTGTTGTGAGGATCAAATGAGATGATATTTGTAAAGCATTTAGCACAATGCCTGGCACATAGTAGGTGCTATATAAATACTTATTTCCTTCCCACTTTCCCCATCTGATTTGATATGGCCTTCAATCATGGACATTCATAATCATAGAAGTTTTGAAATCACAAATTAACCAAACACATTACACAAAAGAACTTACATAAAAAATATTATCAAAGTCATCTTTAGGCTTAAAGCAATATCATAATGCATAACAGGGCTAGAGTATCGGTAACACCAACAGAATAAAAACAATAAAGGAAGTACTACAGTGTTGTACTTAGATAATCTTTCTATGGAGGCTATTGGGGAAAACATGAACAGAAATTAGAGAGAACAAAAATGTGTGGTAATATTCACTGTCAGATGGTAGATGTACAATGATGAAATCATGACTCCACAGAGCAGAGGAAAATGAAGAGCTGCACACAAAGAAGCATAGCACAACTTTGTGTAAATAGTTTCCATTGCTGAATGTAAGACTATCAATAAGTGAATCAAAAACAAAAAAATATAAGATTAATATATACAAAACACTATGCTAAATACTGGGATATATAAGAGAAAAGAAATTTATTTTAATGCTTCTGCTTACTATTAAATTTTTACAAGAAATATAAGGTAGAAAAAAAATCTTTAATCGATTTCTAAAAAAAGAATAGAAATAAAAAATCAAATGGCCCTAAAGATCTCAGAATATTGCCTCTGAAAAGTCCCCATGAAAACTTTTCTCAAACTAGGCCCTTGAGATTGTCATAATCTTGAAGGTATTTATTATTATTTTCATTTGTGGCAGCTTTTTAAACATAAGATTTAATGTAAGATAAGAGCTTTACAACTTTGTAGCATAAGAAAATGATTAGCAATATTGCATAGCTAACAGAGACCTAACTATAGAGCCAAGAAGTTGTTGCTGTGACTGAACTGTGTCCAACTCTTTGTGACTCCATATGGGGGTTTTCTTTGTGAAGATAATACAGTGATTTGAGATTTCCTTCTCCAAATCATTGTGTAGATGAAGATCTGGGTCAAAGAGGGTTGAGTGACTTGATCACACAACTAGTGTCTGAGAAAGGATTTGAACTCAGGAAGACCAGTCTTCCTGAGTTCTAGTCCAGTGCTCTATCCACTGCACCACCTAGCTGTCCAGTCAAGATCTAAGAAGACCTGGACTCAGTTCCTGAATCTAACATCTGCTTGCTGTGTAATCCTGAGGAAATAAAGTAACTTCTTAGTGTCCTAGGCCAATGGTAGCAAATTCAAATAGAAATAGATACCTGTCAGCTGCATATTGACTTAAAACACACACACACACACACACACACACACACAAAATAATGTTACCTATGTTGCTTGTATTTTTATTTATTAGTTTAGACATTCCCCAATTACATTTTAATCTGGTTCCCACTACTTGCCAGCCCCTTGTGGAGCTTGACACCTCTGCTCTAGGCAAATTTTCAAAAATTACAAGGCACAACAAAGAGAGACAGTACTTTACATCAGAATAACCCGACTTGGAGACACTAATATGTGACCTAGCTGGGTCAAAAGTAGGGAGAAAGACCTAAAGATAGAAATCTGCTGAGATAGCTGCTTCCTGGGCATTCTCTCCATTCTCTCTTATCTCCTGGATGAGGGAGCTGCAGGGAGGAACATGGGCTGGCTCTCTCTCTCTCTCTCTCTCTCTCTCTCTCTCTCTCTCTCTCTCTCTTTCTCTCTCTCTTTCCCCTTTCTATTCTTCTTCCTTCTCCCTTCTCTGATCTATCTATCTCTTTCTGTGTGTCTCTCTGCTTCTATTTCTCTCTCTGTTTTCCCTCCTCTCCCTACTGTTGGTCTGGTTGTGTACCTGAACCTCCAACTAGCCCTATTCATGCAGTGACTGAATTTCAAGTCAGTCTTTCAGACAACATTAAATATGTAGTTTTCACAGCCACAATGAAAGATAAACATTCTGTGGGTTTATAACTTTATGACATTTCATACCATGTTCTGGCTACCAGTCTAAGGGGTAGCAGAACATGTCTTGGACATAACATTAGACTATCTGGCCACAGGTCCTTTTTTAAAACAATTTACAGCTGTCTTGTTATGGCTAAATTATCTAATCTCTGTCATCCTCTGATATTTCATCTTTAAAATGGGGATGGTACAATGCCTTTCCCTACAATTGTTGAAATAAAGGTATTTGGTAAACTTTCAAGTGCTATATTATAATGATAGGTTTAAAGTTAGAAGGTATCTTAGAGGTTATCAAGTCCCAATCCCATTTTTCCGATGAGGAAACTGGGGTGAAGGCAGAAGGTGAAGTGACTAGTCCAACATGATTTAGCTAATAAGTGTCTGAGAAGTAATTTGAGTCCTGGTCTTTCTGTCTCCAAGTTCAACATTCTTTCCAGTTGACCATACAGCCCCTTAGTGATGTGATATATTGTTTTTGAAATGTTTGCATCCTTTTGATAATATATTCATCATTATATAGGGGTGCTTATGTTAAAAAAAAGTATTTTATATCAATAATTACAATCTTTCTACTTGTGTTGTTTGTTTGTTGCAGACTAAGACATAGTTTTTATTTCCTTTAGACTTACTATCAGACCATAACACTATGCTAACACTGCAAAATGGTCCATAATATTTTATGTATACCATCGTAATGTTCTGGGTAGTTGTTTGAAGTGCTTTTGATAGTGAATATAGCCTATAGAGTTGAAAGGGTTTCCCAAATACTTAGCAAAGTACTTTAACATTAGCTTCCATATACCTGCATTCAAGGTTGGCTGAGGAAATAGTTAACTTCATTGGACTAGAATAATAGTTTCAGGCAGTACTGATGGACTGTCTCTTCCCTAATTCTTCTTTAGTGCATGTTTAGCCCACATAATGAAGTACCTCCCTTTTGGACACATTGTATTTTCCAATTGTTTTCAAAAGACACTTTGTAATAAAGCAAGATTAGACTATAGAATTTATCTTCTTCACAGAATTTGCCCACTAACATCACCCTTAAAGGGGGTGAAACTGGAACCCAAAGACAAAAATAATAACAAAGATGCATGTAGCTCACTGAATGAGTAAAAACTGTCAATTGGCTACCATCTAGCTCTAGATCTAACCCTAAAATCATCATCATCCTCACCATCAACATTAAATATACACAGTACTTTAAAGTTTGAACACCATTTTATATTCATTTTTTTTTATGATCCTCACAACATTTTTGTGAGGTTAGAGCTGTAGAAATCATTATCCCTCTTTTAAAGATGAGCAAAGAAATGTTGAGAGAGAGAAAAGACTTTCCTATGGCCAAATAGTTAATAAATGCTAAATACGGGATTTGAACCTGAGCATCTCCTGAATCTACTTTCTAATTATTACCACTCTACCATGCTACTTCTAGTCTATATCTGGATCAAATCCCTGTGTAAACAGACCAGACTTCCTTTGATCACTGCTGATTATTGATTCCTGTTTCTCCCTCTGAGTACCCAGTTTGGACTCCTGACTATACTTCTCTAACTATACATTGTTGTACTATATGAGTTCTTCTGGGTGTTAATCCCTATAACTTCTTAGGGCCAAGAGCAAATACTTCTGTCTCTCATGTTGCTAACTCAAGTCCAAGAAGTTTGACCTGCTGTAATTTTTTTTAATATCAATTACAGAATAGTTCTTTCTACTAAAAAGATATTCATAACCTTACATCCAAGTTTTACAGACATTCTGTATGAGTCAAGTTGTTTATCAAGTAACTTTCAGTTAACTAAGGTACCATTCACTTACAGGAAAAAAATTAAAATCAGATGATACAAATGGTATCCCCAGTGATGAGTTCATTCACCAGCAGACACTTAACTTCCAAGGCGTGGTTTCTGTTACCCAATTCCTTCTCTCTAAGCCTGTCATAATATATTCAATGCAAACCTACCACCACCACAAAGGAGATTTAACTCATCCTTAGGAACCATCAGATCAATTTCCATAATAATGTCTTATAAAAGATCTTTTGAAAAGTCAAATGTATATAAGAGGTAAAAGTCATATGTTGCTACATATCCATACTCATAATGTGTCTTTTTATGGAAATTGCCTGGTTAATGTTACCTTCCCACAGGCAAACAAAATAAAAATCATTCCTCAATTAGATTGCCAAGGGGAAACAACAGGAAATTTTTGCAGAAGGGGTCAGAGAAGTCACGGTATAAATCAAATGAACTAACATTCTACTCCATGACCAAGCACAGAATCTATAAGCAATATATGAGCTCCTGATTTCAAAATGTGGAATAAAATAATCTTAGCTAAATTGTGTTTGCTTAACTTGGTGGTTCTTCCTCAATTAAACATTTATTCCTAACAGGGCAATGTTGCTCTAGGTTTGATCAATTTTTCTTTTGCATTGTCCTGTGTATTCCTTCCTTCATCTTCACTCATATGACCACAAACTCATTCACTGACTTATTCTTAAATTATTGAAAGTCTTCTTAATCTAAGTCTCCAGTTTTTTTGGTAAGTAGTTCACATTGAACATTTATCATTATATTTGTGTAATTGAACATTATGATTACATTAACATTTATGATAGCTTAATACTTAAAATAGTATGCTCAGTAAAAAAACAAGTTTTTATGTTCTCTGTTGCTTACATGATTGAGTTAAAATGCTTTCTATGAATGAATGAAGATTGAAAAATAATTTATTAAGCATTTGAAATATGCCAATCTTTGTGATAAATAATAAGTTTACAAATAGAAAAGTGAAGAAAGTCTTCGCTCTAAGGAATTTCCATTTTAATGAGGGTGGGAATAATGCGTATTGGATACTGGAAGCCCAAAAGTAATATGTTGTTTGGAAAGTTTCAGGAATAGTAAATGGAGCAATAGGGGAAACAATTTATGTACCCTTTCCAGGAGCAGTGACAGGGTTGATTTGATTATGTTTCCAAAACTGGAAAGAGGAGAGGAGGAGAGAAGGGAGCACGGGTATAACAGCATAGCAGCTGCTATGGAAATGGCTCGAGTAAAGTGAAACATGCTGTGCCCTGTGGCCTTGATGTAATGTGCAACTAAGGCAATCAATAACCAGTACAGTTGGGCTCTGTGGTGGGAGATCTAAGTATTAAAGGCTTGATTCTCCAGGAATTGGTTTCTGGTCTAGGAGACATGGTTGCTGGTGAAGAAATGAAGACAAAAGGCTTTCAGTTGTTTGAAGACAGACATAATATGGCCTTAAGTCTTCTTTTCAGTATACTAAATAGTCTATTGCAAAGATTTTTATTCCAAGAAACAGTTTGGCAGTCTAGTGAAACCTATGGATAGCTCCTCAAAATAGTGCTTTTAAATGCACACAACAAAATGCTTAAGATTACAATGGCAACAAATTGAAATATAATTGTAATTTGTTGTTTAATCATTTTCCATCCTGTCTCATTCATTGTGACCCATTTTTGGGGTTTTCTTGGCAAAGATACTGCAATATTTCCTTCCTTCTCCACCTCATTTTATAGATGAAGAAACTGAGGCAGTGTTAAGCGGCTTGCCCAGGGTCACACAGCTAGTAAATGTCTGAAGCCAGATTTTAACATAGATTTTAACTCAGGTCTTCCTGACTCCAGGCCCAGCACTCTATCCACTGAGCCACCTAGCTGCCCTAATAAGTTTAATATAGTTACCAAAAGATACGTATTTTAAACAATCAAATGAACAAATTAAATAACACCAGATTAAGACTCTCTGAGCAATAGACTAAATGTGTTCAACTGTATATCATGCAACATAGTTTCCAGATACGGTACAATCTTGGTCACTTTTATCTGGATCCATTCTAGTTTGTTCATTTGGATAACACCTAGCACCAAAGACTTGGTGCAGTCAATGCTAAGTATAATAGAACTGCTCTTCTATTCTTCCCTCAGTGCAAGGTAATATTACATGAGCTTAGAATGAAACAATTCTCACTGTTCCTTTACTGAAGTTCTATTCCAATGATTCATTATTACATGAAGCTCACTTAGAGTTCACTGATTCTGCCAGAATGTCGCAGGCTATAGAAGAAAATAATGCTTTAAAGTCTTCTAGGATAGGTGTGGTGACCAATTGTCTTTCTGACATCTGAGAGTTAGTCTGGGCTTAACTCAGAGAGTTTCAGAAGTGGAATCTGAACTGAAAGTGATATTTTTTGAACATAGGATCTCAAGAAACCACCTACTAAATCTCAAATTTTACTTTGAAAATATAAATCATTTTGGGACAAAGGCATACTCAAAGACATGGGGTGACTATGATATTTTGGATATATCTCCATCAAAGCTAAAAATGCTTGAAAGTTAAAATGTTTCAATTTGACCTATAATTTCCTGTATGGATAGCACTCTGCTGCAAGGATTCCTTCAAAGCCCAGCCCTGGACAACTAAACCTATCCAGAACCAAGATGATGCAGTAAGAAGTAAGTCATTCTCACCTTCCCTTATTAACCTCTGAAAGCCTAGAAAATATTGCCCTAGGAAAAACCCTGGAACAACTGAACCAGCAGAAAGACAGGGTACAGCAGTCCAGTAGCCCACATAGCTTGAGGGATTAATGGGAAAGGCCCCTCTCACCCTGGGGGAAGAGGAGCAGTACAGAACAGGATGCATCCCAGCAAGCTAGCAGAAAGCCCCACCTCAGCATACCAAGGGGAGATCCTGAATCCCAGGTAGTGAAGCAGATAAACAACAAGTCCAGGACCCATGAGTGCCTTAATACAGGTATGGGAACCAGTGGAAACTGGCTTGAAAAGGCACCACATGCTGTGGCTTTCTACAGCAACCAAGTCCCCAGTGTATCAGCAAAACTCTGGAAAGTGCTCCAAGGGAGAAAGCCCCAGGCAGAGAAACATCCATCTGAAAGAAGCTGAAGAAAGCAAAAGAAAAGGCCCTGGTGAGCAGGCAACCTCTAGGGGCCAGAGTACCCAATCCTACCCCTAGCGTTCCAATGTTGCTGATTCCAGCCCAACACTAGGCAAGCTGCCAGAAACCTACAGCCTCCAACTGCCAGCATCAGAGGCTCCAGAACACAAAGGCAGTGACCAGGCCCTGGGCTCCCTACACAAGAAGCTTGGGTCAGTGCCCCATGCTCCCTAGCAGGAGAACTCAATATTTTTAAAGGCCTGAAAATAAACAAACACCATGAACCAAAAGAAACATAGTATAGATTCTTATTATGGCAACAGTGAAGATCAAGACAGAAATTCTGAAGAGGACAACATTGTCAACAAACCCATATCTGGAATCTCAAAAGGGAATATGAACTGGTCTGAAGCCCAAAAAGCCTTCTTAGAAGAGCTCAAGAAGGACTTTGAAAGTCAAATAAGAGAAGTAGAAGAAAAATTGGGAAAAGAAATGTGAGGTATGCAAGAGAGAGTCAATAACTTGGAAAAGGAAGGACAAAAATTAACTGACAAAAGCAACTCCTTAAAAAGAATTGACCCAACAGAAAAGGAGACATAAAAACTCACTGAGGAGAAGAATTCCTTAAAAAATGAAATGGGCCAAATGGAAAAGGAGGTACAAAATCTAATAGAAGAAAACAATTTGTTAAAAATTAGAATTGGGCAAATGGAAGCTAATGACTCTATGAGAGAGCGAGAATCAGTCAAACAGAAACAAAACAATGAAAAAAAAAGATGAAAATGTAAAATTCCTCATTGGTAAAACAACTGACCTAGAAAATAGATCCAGGAGAGATAATTTAAAAATTATTGGTCTACCTGAAAATCATGATAAAAAAAAAAGAAAGAGCCTGGAGAACAACTTTCAGGAAATCATCAAGGAAAACTGCCCTGAGGTCTTAGAACCAGAGGGTAAAATAGCCATAGAAAGAATCCATTGATCACCTCCTGAAAGAGATCCCAAATTGAAAATGCCAAGGAATATAGTAGCCAAATTCCAAAATTACCAAGTCAAAGAGAAAATACTGCAAGCAGCCAGAAAGAAATAATGTAAATATCATGGAACCGTAGTCAGGATTATGCAGGACTTTGCTGCTTCTACATTAAAAGATCATAGGGGGTGGAATATGATATTCCATAAGGTGAAGGAGCTTGGATTACAACCAAGGATCAACTACCTAGCAAAAATGAGCATGACCTTTCAGAGGAAGAGATGGACATTCAATGAAATAGGGGACTTCCAAGCCTTCCTGATAAAAAGACCAGAGTTCAACAGAAAATTTGATCTTCAAATACAACACTCAAGAGAGACATAAAAAGGTAAATGGGACAGAAAAAAAAAAACATGTTATTAATAAGGGCAAACTGTTTACATCCCTACAAGGGAAGATGACATTTGTAATTCTTGAGAACTGCATTATTATTATGCCATTTTAAAGGGGTATACACAGAGGGGGTGGGTATTAGTTGACTTTGATGTAATGATAAAAAAAATCTAATCAAGTGGGTTAAATGAATCTAAGTAAGTGGATTAATGTGATCTAACTAAGGGAAGGTACTGGGAGAAAAGGAAAGGAGGAGAAAGACAAGGGTAAATTATCTTACAGGAAAAGGCACAAAAACTTATTACAGTAGAGGGAAAGAAGGGAGGGGCATGAGCATTGTTTGAACCTTATTCTCATCAGATCTGTCTCAAGGAGGGAATAACATAATCAGTTAGGTATAGAAATTGAACTTACCTTATAGGCAGTAGGAGGCAAAAGGGTAAAGAAAAGGGAGGGGGGAATAGAAGGAAAGGAAGAAGTAGTAAGGGTGAAGGGAAAGAAAGGGGAGGGGCTAATAGAAGGGAGGCAGAACTAAGGGATGTGGTGGTCAAAAGCAAAAAACTAGTGAGGAGGGAAGGGAGAAAGGAGAAAGAAAAGCATAAACCAGGGGGAAATAAAATGGAGAGAAAGACACAGATAGTAATCATAACTGTGAATGTGAATGGGATGAACTTTCCCATAAAATGGAAGTGGATAGCAGAATGGATTAAAAACCATAATCCTACAGTATGTTGTTTACAGGAAACACATTTGAAAAAGAGCAACACACACAGGGTAAAGATAAAAGGAATAGAATATAGTATGTTTTAGCTGAAGTAAAAAAAAAAGCAGGAGTAGCAATCCTGATCTCAGACAAAGCAAAAGGAAAAATAGATCTTATCAAAACAGATAAGGAAGGAAACTACATCCTACTAAAAGGCACCAGAGACAATGAAGTAATATCATGACTAAACATACATGCACCAAATGATAATAGCATCCAGATTCTTAGAGGAGAAGTTCAGGAGTTACAGGAAGAAATAGAGAGCAAAACTCTACTAGTGGGGAACCTCAACCTCCCCCTCTCTGAACTAGATAAATCTAACCACAAAATAAACAAGAAAGAAGTTAAGGAGGTGAATAGAATATTAGAAAATTTAGGTATGGTAGAACTCTGGAGAAAATTGAATGGGGATAGAAAGGATTATACTTTTTTTCTTTATGGTACATGGCACATACACAAAAACTGACCATGTGCTAGAGCATAAAAACCTCACAATCCAATACAGAAAGGCAGAAATATTAAATGCATCCTTTTCAGATCATGATGCAATAAAAATTATATGTAATAAAGGGCCACAGAAAGATAGACTAAAAATAATTGGAAACTAATCTAATCCTAAAAAATGAATGGGTCAAACAACAAACCATTGAAACAATCAATAACTTCATTCAAGAGAATGACAATAATATGACAACATACCAAAACTTATGTATGCAGCAAAAGCAGTTCTTAAGGGAAGTTTTATATTTCTAAATGCTTACATGAATAAAATAGAGAAAGAGCAGATGAATGAATTGAGCATACAACTAAAAAAAAAACTAGAAAAAGAACAAATTAAAAATCCTCAATTAAACACCAAAGTAAAAATACTGAAAATCAAAGAAGAAATTAAGAAAATTAAAATTAAGAAAAGTATTGAACTAATAAATAAAACTAAGAGCTGGTTTTATGAAAAAACCAATAAAACAGATGAATCTTTGGTTAATATAATTAAAAAAAAGAAGAAAACCAAATTTTTAGTCAGGCACAATACAAAGCACAAGGGATGCAACAAAAGGCAAAAACAGTCCCTGTTCTAAAGGAGCTTACATTCTAATTGAGAAGACAACATATAAAGAACTTGGTACACACAAGATATATGTACAGTAAATTTAACATAATATGAGAGGGGAAGGCACTAGCAACTGAGGACCAGAAATGGGATCATGAAGAAGAAACATTTGAGTTCAATCTTGAAGGAAGCTAGGGAAAACAAGAGGCAGAAATGATGATGGAAAGTGTTGCAAGCTTAAGAGACAAGGTGAGAAATGGTGTGTCATATTTAAGGAAGTCCAAGTGAGAGACTAAGGCAACTAGGTGACACAATGGATAGAGTGCCAGGCCTAGAATGAAAAATACCTGAGTTCAAATCTAGCCTCAGATACTTACTAGCTACGTGACCTGAGCACATCATTTAACTCTACTTGTCTCAATTTCCTCCTGAATAAAATGAGCTGGAGAAGGAAATGAAAAACCACTCCAGTAATTTTGCAAAGAAAACCCTAAATGGGGTCAAGAAGCAGCAACAAAACAGCAATAAGTAGGCAACTGACTGCTGTGTGTGGAGGGGAATAAAATGTAAGAAGACTGGAAAGGGAGTAAATGGAAGGTGATGAACAGTTTTATATACCACACTGAGGACTTTAAACTTGATCCAGGAATTTATAGGGAGCCACTATAGCTTACTGAGCATGGAATAACATGGTAAAACCTACACTTTAGAAAAATCACTCTGTCAATTGAGTTGAGGATCAATTCAAGTGGAGGGAAACTTGAAGGAGAGAAATCAGGTTGTTGCAGTAGTTGAATGAGAGGGCCTGAAGTATATGTGTAAAATGGTTCACATGTGAAGGAATTTACATGGGAAATTACATATAATGGTGTCATAATTAAAGATTAATATCAAAGTAATATGGCTATTCAACAAGGAAGAACTCAAGCATTGATTAAGCACTTATTATGTTCTAGGCATTGTCCTAAGCAAGGAAGCTATAAATACAAGCAAAAATAAAGTTCCTATCCTCAATGACTTTAAGTCCTAATGAGTAGAAACAACACACAAAAGGGAGCAGAAGAGGGGAAGAGAAGATACCTGGACCGAGAGGGAAGATCTCAAAATGTGTTAGGCCAGAAAAGCGCCTGAGTGAAATGAAGGCTGCCCTGGGCCCCTCCCCAAAATGGAGGCTCCAGGAGGAGCTCACCAAGGAAAAAGGAGCAGTTCTCCAGAGCTATATTCTAACTGGTAAGGCTATTGGAGTGATTAGATGCCCCAAAGCATGGATGCCCAGTCTCTGAGGGGAATTCCAAGAGGAGGCAGCATGGATTGGAAATCTGGGAGCTAGAATAGAACCAGAAGAATTCAACAAGATTTGATATGGTAAAGAGACCAAATATTAATAATGATTAGATTATGTTAATTTGGCATTTACAATCCCATTGCATCTCAATAAATTTGTTGATTTTAAGGGTCTCATTAAAATTACTTTCTATTATCTTTCATTTCACCTTCCCTACATTCATTAAATTGCTTCATTTCCCCTTGCTCTCCCCAACTGCTTCTTTTCCAAGTACTTACATTGTTGGAGACTGTTATATTTTTGTACTATATAATATCTTTTCCCTAAAGAACATAGCATCCACAATAGTTTTGTTCTATAACTGTGATGACACACTCAAGGGCTGACTTTTGAAGAGCAAGCAGTTACTTGGTTGTTCAGGCACTGTGAATCCCATTGACATCCTTCTAGGCTTTGAAACTGCCTGAACAAATCATCCAACATCACATGTATCTTTGTAGGAAGCTACTTTTCTAAAGTCCAGGAACAATTACCAGATAATACAACTGTTCACTCAACAACCTCCTGGGATAAAGTAAATGTTTTTGGGAAAATTCAATCTGGCAGTCATGCTCAGTCACATGCTTGTCTTTTTACAACAAGCACCTATGAAAAGAGATTTCATGAAGGTTACTAAATAAGTAATTGCCCACAGTTTGGTGGTCTTTTTCTTGGTATGCTTTGGGTAGTAATGCTCAACAGTTTTCGGGCCCTCAGCAATGCTACCAGAAAATATCATCTGTGCATTAAATAGATACTTACTGCCATGACTTTTTAGTGTTGCTAAACCTCTACTTTTGTGTAAGAAAGACACATTTATTTGAGTCTTAACAAACTGAGTTAATTTCTAGGTATCTAATCCATCCATGACACAAAACCATTCCTTTAACATTAACTATTGCTTTTCTCTATCCTTAATATGTAATTATTGAAAGCATTGCTTTTCTATATTATTATATACTATTATAACAACATATATAGCTTATGCATTTATATATGACATACTATTACATGCATACATATGTATATATGCATATACATGTAGATGCACTTTTCTTTTTTAAATATTTTATTTTTCCTTACTTACATAGAAAAACAATTTAACATACATATATTTTAAAGTTTTGAGTTCCAAATTCTATCCCTTCCCCCTCCCTAAGATGGTAATCTATCTGATACAGGTTATACATGTGCAATCATGTAAAACATTTCCATATTGGTCATTTTGTAGAAGAAAACTCAAACTATGCTTTTCTATATTGTTATAACTCTTTGGATTTCTTGAGAATTAGTTGTGATAGAAGACTAGAGGAGTCAATCTAGAGGAAAATATTTCCATAGCCAATAGGTAATACTAATTAGCTCATTCATCTTCTCACCTTTTTTTTTTTTTAGCAAATCCTTTTGTATAAGCATGTAAGTGTCTATATATCTCGGTGCTCTAGTGATTATATATAGTCAGCACATATGACTGGAAGATATTAATTGAGGTCTCCCTGAGATTATAGGGTCAAATTTGATAAATAACCACTGAAGCTTGTAACTCTGTCAAATTGGATAGAGTTCTAGCCTTGAGCTCAGGAAAACTTGGGTTCAGATCCCATCTCCAATAATAGCCATGGGATTATACAAATCACTTACCTCCATTTCTCAAGCAGTTATCTAAGACTTATTTCTAAAGTTATACATGAGGAGGAAACAGTTGCCTATCCTTCAAGGAAAGATAAAATTAAGTTATAGAAGCAATCAGGTTAGAAATCTTACAGTGAGGGTCAGAACAGCAGTGGTGATTGGTGACCTCCTGCTCAGAGGGACTGAGGCAGCTACTTTTGAAAGTGATAACAGTGATAAAGAATTCTGTTTGTTTTTCCCTCACCCTGGGGCATGGATCTAAGACATAACCAAACTACTCAAGACTTGTCAAAATGAATAACTATTACTCAATTTCAGTGATTCATATGGGTAATGATATTGTCAGAAAGAATTCAGTGTAGTTAATAGTAACAAAACCTCAAGCAAAGGGTCAAGTTTGTATCATCTTCACTGATGTCCATTTAAGACAATGGAAGAGGAAAAAGATTGATTTGGGAAGTTAACAAATGGCTAAGAAGATACTGTCTGAAAATGGAGTTTAAATTTCTGGACCACAGCTTAAAATAAAGGAATGGCAGATGCTGGTTAGGATGGAACACACCTAACAATGGTTGGTGAGAATATATTCACCTCATGTCTCACAATTCTATTCAAAAGACCCTTAAAAAAAAGTATGGGAGATGGAGAAAACTTACTATGTAAATACAGCATGATTGATACTACAGAGAATAACCTAATGAAGAAAGAAGAATATCAGTTTAGATGCCTATAAGTTCACAAGACATAAAATGCATTAGAGGGGACAGAGTTAAATGTATGGCCTTAAATGTTCATAAACAAATGTCCAAAATTCAGATAATAAGCAAGAGGAACTTGAGAGGCCCTTGTTTAAGAAAAGAGATATCCTCAAGGATCTCTGATACTTAAGGGGATGGAATTTGTGATGAGAATATATCTCTAATGTCTATACAATATCCAAAAGAAACATTAGTTAAAGGGATAGATGAGTAAAATAGCATTGTATAGTAATTTATTCATAAGATAAAATCCAGGAACCAGAAGAACATTTGGATATAGATAAATGGAGAGATAAATAAGCAATTTTGATGCTTATCTTTGCTCTGATATAGCTTTAAAAAAAGTAAATAAAAACAAATAAAAATTACATTTTTGTGAATTTCTCATCTATAACCTCTTTCTGTTCATGAGGTCTCTAGTATATTCTGATGAAAAGGAAAGCTAGGGACAATAGAAAGGGTTTTTTAGAGCATTAAGGATTATGTTAGGAGCAAAGATGAAAATCAAAGAACGGATAGGTGGTTGCTTACAGTGAATAGAAAAATAGCAAATAAAAGAAGAAGAAAGGTAGAGGGGCTCAATTTTTATTCTGTTTCTGTTTTCTCTTTCAAGGAGAATGGCCTCTTCACTGGAAATAATGGAACAAAAAATAGCTAATAAGGAGTACAATGTAAATAAGACAATATTTAGAGAACATATAATTGTCCTTAATGAATCAAAATGACTATAATTGACTGAATTCATTGAGTAGATTAGAAGGTGAATTGAGTATCCGGATTCCAAGAGGATTCATTCCAATGCCAAGTTGGCAGATGGTCTCTAGCAGTAAATGAAAGTTCAAAGAAACAAATTTATGCCTGATGTCAGGAAAAACTTTCCAACAAATGGTTATAGGTAATTCTAGAATGGACTGCCTCAGGAGCTAATAAGGTCTTCTTCACTGGAAGTCTGCAAAAGGAAAGTGGACAAACACTTGTCAGGTATATTATGGTAGAAATTTCTTTGGGGGTATTACATATACAATAAGGTGGCTTTGAATTCTAAAATTCTGGGAATCTGACTGTGATCTCCTTTACTGGAGGAGATGGTTACACCAAATATTCACCATAAAATGAGATTTTTTAAAAAACATATTTGCATTCCCATGGAAGTAATTTGTTTTTACTTAGAGTTGGAAGCAAATTAGATCATCTAATCACACTCCCACCTAAACTTTTTTTTTTAAAACAGATGTGAAGAAAGAGTCCCAGAGAAGGAGAGTGACTAGCCCAATTTCCTGTAGCTACTTTGTGTCAGAACTGATATCAGTAACTACATATCTAGGCTCACAATCTGAAGATTTTTCATTATACATCAATAAATCAATCTATAACAGATAAGATAAATAGAAAGCACATTTCTTTTTCATTATATTTTGAGATGGTGTATTCTTAGCCTCAATAATGAAGACTTTATCAGCTAGCCAGTCAGTTTAAAGTTAGAGAGAAAACAGTAGAGTGTGATCAATAATTTATTTAGAGATTGAATACACAAATGCTTCCTTGAAGGACCTTTGATTTTGTCTGCCTCAAGGAAATACAATATGATAACTGCCTTCTATAACTGCCTTCTATTTATAACTTAGGTAAATTCTAGGAATTTGCCTGAGTCACATAGAGATTGAGAATGTCCTGCCCATGTTCACACAACTATTAAGTGTCATAGGTTGGATTTGAACCTCATTCATCCTGATTCTGAGCCCAGAACTAGAAGCATGATGCTTCTAGGTAGTTACAGAGATTCTGGGTCAAATGTAGTTCTTTTCTCTGTACAAATTCTCTAAAGAATTTCTCTGTAGAGATTTCTCATATTGAAATTTCATTGTTTGAGCCCTTGCTAGTGAGGCTCATGGGAAAACAAAAGTTTTGTTTTGTTTTGTTTTTTCTCTAAGGGAATTTCTTCATCTCAGATTGCTGTTTATAGGAAACAATTCCTTGCTTCTCATGTTTGTCAGTTGTCTTCCCTGCTTGAAGGGGAAACTTGCATACCACTTTGAAATATCCCCTTTTTCCTCACTGCTTAGATTATTTTTTGTCTATTTTGTTTTGTTTTGTTTTTTGTTAGTTTGTTTCATTTTGTTTTATTTTTATTGCTCACATTCTGAAGAGTTTTGTTTTTGATGATCACCACTTCAGCACCGCCAAACTAATGATACCATCATACCAGGGGAAGCATGGTAGAGAGGAAAAAACAATAACAACATAGGACTAAGAGGGAATTCTTAAGTAACTAGAACTTGGTTCTAGTCCCATGTACAACTTTAATTTTCTATGTGACTTTCAGCAAGTTGAATCATCTCCCCAGTCTTCAATTTCAACATCTGTAAAACAAAGGTGTTGGAGTACGCTGTCTCAAATGTTTCATCTAGTTCTAAAATTCTGTTATTTATTTTAATGTCCTCCCAGTCTCCTCCACATAAAACATTGAAAATTTCTTCAGATGTTCCCCCTACATTTGGCATGTTCTCTAGTCCTCTCTCCATTTTTTGTTTTTTTTCCAATTTATTTATGCCATTTCTAAAATACAGTGTGTAAAACTAAACACATTAATCCAGATGAAATCTGACTCAAGCAGAGTGGTAGGGAAAATTATACTCTATATTCTTTATCCTTTGATTCTTTTACTTAAATCTAGTATTTGTTTTCTTGGTCATCATTCTTCATTGTTGACTTACATTGATTTTTGACCACTAAACCCTAGAACTATCTCTCCCCCCCACAAATGAACACAAACTATTATCTAACCACATTTCTTATCCTATGCATGTAATGTTGTTTTTTCTATATCTATACTGTATATGGTAGAATCTAATATTTATTAGAATTAAATTTTCTATTATTTAATTTATCCTGTTGTTCTATTGGAGGAAAATCTGTGGGGATTGTGGGGAGAGGGGAGGTTATTAACATTCTTCAGATTTGTCATCCACATCTTAGCTTCATGTCATCTTTAAATTTGACCACAAAATTGCCTATGGTTCAAATCATTAATAACATCCCCCCCAAAAAAAAAGGAAAAAAA
>NW_020954562.1:22698878-22756071 GCF_900497805.2 Vombatus ursinus | reverse complement strand
AAAAAAAAAAAAAAAAAAAAAAAAAAAAAAAAAAAAAAGCTAAAGCCAGATACCTGGGGCATTTTACTGAAGATCTATCTCTAAGTTGACTTTGCTTATTAATTACTAGGAGGAGCAAGTGAGGTTGCTCCCTGAATAGTGTGTTGGACCTAGAGTTACCAAGGTCTGAGTTCAAATCTGGCTTCAGATACTTATTAGCTGTGTGACCCTGGGCAAGTCACTTAACCTCTGCTTGTCTTAATTCACAGGAAAGGGAAATGGCAAACCACTCCACTATCTTTGCCAAGAAAACCCCATGGACAATTTGGTTCATGGGGTCACAAAAAGCCAGAAAGGACTAAATGGAAAACATTAATTTCTACTTTTTGAGTCTAGTCATCTAACCAAACACATATCCTTTAAATTGTAATATGTTTGGCCTGTGTTTCTCATGTACAACATGAGAGATTTTTGCCAAAATTTTAAATATGTACCATTTCTCTACTCTACCCACATAATTTTGCCTACAAAAATGTCAATGGGGCAAGTCTGTCATAATCATCATATGATCAAAATGAGATGAAAATGAGATGAAGAATAGGATGTCATACTGACTATCTGTGTTAACTTCAACCTATTGTAAGTTCTCGCAAGCCATCTCCTTAGTGTATTAATGTATTCTACATTTTTGCTAGGAGGCACAGTCAAGTTCACTGGTCTATCGATTGCAGAGTTCCCTCTTTTCCATAAAGGAAATGTCTGAACATTTAAAATCCCTTGTTGCTATACTACCTTATGCCTATGCCTTATTTGTGGTCTGCTTCTCAAATTCTTTATCTTATTACTTAATCTGTCCAGATGGTTTATAGTAGAATCCTACTACAACCTCCATTTTGTTTTTATCTCTGTTGATTCTAACTCAAATGCTCTCAACTGTTTTCCCCCTTGAATTCCTGGATTTTCTCACATGAGTATACCTTCATAAAATAAAATGTTACTCCTCCCCTCCTAATACATCCATACTTTATTTATTCTCTTTTGTTGAATAAACAATACCATTTCAAGGCTAAAATTCAATTGTTAATCAAATTCAGTCTTGATTCCACATTGCCTCATAAATGAATGTTTAAAAAGGTCCAAAAACTATTATTCTTGGTCCTCCATGTCCCACAATCCTTTTTAGAGACAGTTAGGTAGCCCACTAGATAGAACACTGGTTCTTGAGTAAGGAAGAACTAAGTTGAAATCCAGCCTCAGACACTTATTAGACATTTGACTTTGGAGAAGTCTCTTAATCTGTGTCTGCTTTAAATTCCTCAGCTGCGAAATATGGGTAATAATAGCACCTACTACCCAAGGCTATTATGAGAATAAAATCAGATAATATTTGTATAGCACTTAGCAAAGTGCCTGACACATTGTAGGCTCATTCCCTCCCTTTCTACCTTGCAACTTTTGTCACATCAAGAGGTGACAAGGGCTCCTAGGCCTGAATTACATTTCTTCATGGCTTACCATCCCCATAAAATTCACCATTTTGTGGCCAGCCCACTGGTTATGATCCTTTTCATATATAATGAGGCTATTTTTAGACATATTCTCTCACTGGAACAACCTTTCCAGATGAGTAGACTCTGCCCAAAACTGTGCTCTTCTTTCATACACTTTGAAAATCCAGGCTCCTTTTGTTGCCAATGGGAGGCATCAGAGTAGAATTTCTATTAAAATCTGGCATAGTCTGTAAGTATTCTAAGTAGCCTGGTATTAGACTTCAGTATTTTTCTTAAGCCTGATTCTCAGTGTGGCACTGTACCAAATTAGCAAAGTCATCCACAATTATTTGCCTGTGACTTGAAGGGTATCTTTATCAGGGTAATACAGCTCTTAATCTTAAATAGCTGCCTCAGTAACTTGTGATGGTGTCATTACTCTGTTCAGATTGGAGAGATTCCCAGATTGTCTGAAATATTCTGTACTAGGAGTCTTTGGTCATATTTCTGAATTTGCAGTCCATTAAAACCCCTAGCTCATGCTTTCAGACAAACATAATCACACAAAGGATAAGTTGAGGTTCATTTTTTAAAAGCCAAGAGTTCTCATTATTCTCAGGAAATAAAGAAAGATATTGTCTTAGTTGGTATAGAATTATTTTTTTTTTACTATGAAAATCAATCTTTGTTTTGATTAAACATCAGCCAATATGAATGAAGGATGTTTCAGTCAAGAAGAAAGAAACTTATTTATTTACATTCATGAAGGTACTAATAGTATACTTTAATGGAGAGAAAAGAAGAACTTTCCTTATATTTTTTCACTAATTCTAATTTTGTGGAGCTGATTTTCTTATACTTACGTGCTATTGGTAGATCATAATTATAAGTCTCTGTTTATAGCAATATGAAAGAATGATATGTGAGGAAGAGGAGAATAGGCATGAAGTATGCATTGCTCAAGAACTCTACAAGTTTGCAGAAAATCCAATGAGAGCTCTAATACAAATAGATTTCCTTGGTTTTTCTCTTATTTTAGTCATGCCACTTTAAAATAACTTCAGAGTGGGAAGAGCTCTTCATATAACTCAAACACTATTGAGTAGGAATAGAAAACATAAAGCTTTTAATCTCAAAGGCTTATTCATATGAGGAAGCAAGGATGATCATTTCTTAATGAGGTAATAAAAAACTATTCCAGAAAACAATTTAAGGGAAAAATCAGCTTCACAGAATAATATTTGGACTACAAAACTAGATGCTGTGTGGCCAAAAGTTTTAGGATTTAGGCAATAAATTGTCATCATTACTGTGTAATCCCTGATTTTGATCTCTCCCATTTATCTTACATAGGGCTGAAAAAATAAATTTCTGGGGTAGAGTCAAGATGCAGAATAGAAGGAAGCAATGTAGCTGAGCTGTTTTCCATAGCTCCTCCAAAGAGACCTATAAAATGCATTGAATCTAATCTTGAAGGAGAAATTAAAAAAAAAAAAACAGTGGGTCTTTTGGCCTAGGTTAGCATAGGTAGAGAGACAAAAAGGACTGCAGATACCAGGGACAGGGTCAGGCAACAGCACTGTCAGGGGCAACTTGAGAAGCTCTGCACCAGCACAAAAAAAGGTCCTGGATTTATAGTTGGGCACTGCAACAGGAACAGGTGCCAACTTACAGCTTTATTACCAGATATCTAATCCTGAGTCACAAATCTAAAGTAGAAGTGTATGGGGAAGTGTGGTGGTGGACACTGCATTTTTCATGTAGGAAGGCCCTGGGTGTTGTACTGAATCCACTGGTCACATTCTGAAAGAAAATCCAAAATGAAAAGAGTCAGGGACACAGTAGTCAAAATCCAGAACTTCCAGGTCAAAGAAAAGTAGTCCAAGTAGACATAAAACAAAGAATTCAAGGATGGAGGAGCCACAGGGAAGATCACAGATGATTTGACTGTCACCATTATGAAGTGGTAGATAACTCAAAATACTGTATTCCAGAAGGCAAAGGTTATTAGCTTGCAGCTGAGAATAACTTACCCAGCAAAACTGAGTATAACAGGATGGATAAAAATGGACCTTTAATGGAATAGAAAACGTCCAAGTATTCCTGATGAAAAGATCAGAACTATGGAAAAACTTTTCATTTCAAACATGGTAGTGAAGAGAAACATAAAATGAAATACATTAATGCTTATATTCAAATATGCAAAAATTATACATGTGTCCCCTCTGAATCTCAACATCATCAAGGTTCATAGAGAGAATCACAAGACCTGGAAAAGGTTCAGTTGTGTCCTGATGGTCTGAAGAACAGAATGGAAAGAGAGGAGAAGAGGAATTCACTTACAGTTGGGAGGCAGAATGGAAAGGAAGGCTAGGTAAAATTATCTCACATAATGAGGGTATATAAGTAGATACCTATCTAAAAAATGAAGGCAATAGGGAGAACATTTGAACCTCTCATCTGGGCTAGAAGGAAGGAAGGAAGGAAAGAAAGAAGGAAGGAAGGAAGATAAAAGGAAGGAAGGAGAGAAGGAGGGGGAGAGAGAGAGAGAGAGAGAGAGAGAGAGAGAGAGAGAGAGAGAGAGGAGAGAGAGAGAAAGAAAAAGATTTTGATACAGAAATGCATTTCACCTGGGTATATGGGGTATTCAAAGACAACAAGCACCTCTGGTGTGACAGCTTGCTGAGCCCTTTTCAGGGCTGCTCATCTACCTTTGGTATCCACTTTGGAACTCAACTCTTACATGCGGCTCCAAGAAACTGTGGCATGTGCAGTGTCCACACCTCAATAAAACCATCTCAGCAGATGGGCTAAATTATAAGCCTCAAACCTATTGTTGAGTTAGGGGATGTCTACCTCAAGCATGTGAAGACTTATCCCAGTGGAACAGGCAGATGAGAACAATTTGTTCTATCTACCATGAAGGCAGCTGAAGCAGATTAAGTGTTCAAAGCTTAGTCAGACATCAAAGGCAAGAAGGACATCCACTACAACCCAGGCCATTTCTAGTCATCTTGACTTTTGTCTTGCCACTAATTTCAATGCCTCTGAAAAAGAGATTGAAGTTGAGGACTTTGTGCAGGAATTAGAGAAGTCAGGTTAAGAAAAGGATTAGTGCCAAGCAAACCAAGTTCTAAAGATGTACAAAAATATTTATAGCACTTTTTTGAGGCAGCGATAAATGATAAATTGGGAAACAAATAAATTATTGTATATGACTTTATATTGTATATAACTATATATATATCATACAGACAGACAGACATATATATATATATATATATATGTAGTATATAACTGTGATTGATATACTATTGTGCTGAACTCTTATAACTGTCAGGACCAACCAGGATTCCATAGGACTAATGATAAAACATGCTGCCCACCTCCTGATATAAAGGTAAAGGACTCAATGCAGAATAATACTTTTTTTTTTTGCTTTTTGGTGAGGCAATAGGGGTTAAGTGACTTGCTCAGCGTCACACAGCTAGTAAACGTCAAGCATCTAAGGCCAGATTTGAACAACTAAATCTGAATAATGCCTGGGTTCTTACAGTCATGCGAAAAAATAACTTGACTGCCATATTTCAGGGATTTGGGAAGATATAGTGGAAATTGGTTGCTAACAACTAACAATTTTCTGTTATTGATCAACTTATCATTTATTATCCTAGGTCCTCCTGGCTCCCAGGTTGGAGCTCTATCCACTGTGCCACCACCTAGCTGCCCCCAGAATGATACTTTAAAAAAAACAACTTATGACTAATGTGGAAATTTACTTTGATTGACTATACATGTTTGTAACAGGTTTTGTTTTTCTCATGTTCTCAATTGGGAAGGGTGGCTTGGAAGGTGAGAAGGTAGATCTTGGCTGACTAAAACAAAAAAGAATAGATATAGATATAGATATAGATATAGATATAGATATAGATATAGATATAGATATAGATATAGATATAGATATAGATATAGATATTTAATATCTTCCTTCAACATAGACCTGACCATGTCACTCTTCCTGCCCAAGAGGCTTCAGTAGTTCCCTATGGCCTCCAGAATAAAACTCTTTTAACAAGGTTTTAAAAAACTAATTAAAAAATATTTAAAACTCATACAATAGTCTGACTCCATCCTGCTCTTCCACATTTATTGCACACCATTCCTTTTCATGCTCTCTATATACTAACCAAAAAGGCTTACTTGCTGGTTCCTTAAGTTAGAATTCCATTTCCCATCTTTGCCCATTAGTATAGACTCTTATGTATGCTAAGATTCACTTTCTTCTCCACTTGACACCTTGAAATATTATTCTTCCTTCAGAGCTCATCTTAGATGTTATATACATGATACTTTCTTTATTCCCCTAGTGGTTAGGGCCCCTTCAATTTATGTTGTCTTTATGTATCTGGGTGAAGGTTATACACACGAACACACACACCTCTGTGTGTGTATGTGTGTGTGTAATAGAATGAAAGCTTACTGATGAGAAAAATTAATCCTCATTTTGTCCTTGTAGCCTAGTGAAGTACCTTGAACTTAGCAGACACTTAATAACTGAAAGTTGAATTCAATTTAATCATAGACGAAAATTCACTTCAAGTGATATATTTTGCTTATTCCCCAACCAAGGTAATCAACCTTTTTATGAAAGCCCACCCTCAAATTGGTGAAACTGTAGATCTTGGTAGAAGAGTCAATATTCTCCTGGGAAGAGGTTGTGGGAATTCTTAAAACTTTTTTTTACATTTTTAATATTTAAAAAATGTTGAGAAATTACAATCAGTAGCCCATTTAAAGAAGAAAAATAATACCAGGTGAAAGAGATTTTAGATTTCAAAAAATATTTATTGTTTCAATAGGCTTTAAATATTGAAATATCAGGCATCATACCTAAGATGAAGCTAAGTTCTTGAGATAAGTAGAAATTCCTCTTTGAAGACTAAAGCATGACTTGAACATATTTAATACTACACTAGATGACCAGGTTTGGGATTTCTAGGATAATAAATGATAAGTTGATCAATAACAGAAAATTGTTAGTTGTTAGCAACCAATTTCTACCATATCCTCCCAAATCCCTGAAATATGGCAGTCAAGTTATTTTTTCACATGACTTTAAGAACCCAGGCATTATTCAGATTTACTTGTTGTTGATAATGTGAATTCATATTAATGAGCCAGAGGAACATGTAGAGTTTTGGGTGTTAGTGTTCATTGTGAATTCCACTTCATGAGAGTAATGAAACATTCCAGGCAGAGGAATTCATGGATATCATTTCACTATCTGTGTGATCATAAAGTGTCATGGCCTTTAGCTATACAGCTTATTAGATTATGCTTGAGAGATTGTCATAATAACAGAATTCTCTTGGGTCATGTCAACAAAGGCCAAGTAAAACCAAGTTACTATAGTGGCTTCTTCCAATAATTATTTTTCAGTTGCTCTTAACTAATGTTTTGTGGTTATGTTTTATTTTAGCACAATAGACACTACCCAATCTGCACCTAAATAATCTAACAAAATACACTACCGCCCAAAGATAAGCAAAACTATCTAATAGTATGATAGAAAAAAATTTACTGTATCTCACTTCTTATTTTACTAGCTTACTGATTTTTAAGGAGTAAGAAATGGATAGGTATTTGCTTTAGCATGAATGATAAAATGCAAACATTATTGTGTTTGACCTGAATCTTGTTGCCTTTTCAGGATGGCCTTATTCATATTTTCAATCATCATTTTATTGTTGGTCTAACCATGATTCTTTTAAGTATGCATATATGTCATGCTTTATAGTATAAAATATCATATAGATATAGATAGACATATATGTATGTATAGAAATAAATTTCCTATTTATTATAGAATGTGGTATATAGTAGAAGATTTTAATATAACTATTTTCTACCAAACAGCTTTCCAGTTTTTTTCTCCTTAAGTTATTATTTAATAGCTCCTTCTCAAGTAATTTTTATTTGTCTTTATGTGACATTAGACTACCGAGCATATTTGTTTCCAGGTTGTAATTATAAAAATACTTCTATAGGATAAATATGAACCTTGACTTCACATTTTTAATGGATATCATATTTCTTGTCTTACTGTGTGTGTGTATATGTAAATTACATTTTCAGATTTTTTTTTCTCCCAAATTATTATTTAAAAGTGAATTCCTTTCCAAATAGTTTGTGATTTCCTTATGTACCACTAGACTATTGCATATTTACTTCCAGGACTTAATTATAAAAATACTTTTATAAGATAAATATGATCCTTGACTTCTTATTTTTAATGAGTGTCATATTTCTTACTTTCTCAATGGGTAGGGAGGGGGATGAAGAGAGAAAATTTTGAAATAAAAATAAACATAAATTTAAAAAATAATAAATACAAATATGATCCTGATATCCAAATCAAGGAAAGGAAAATAAAAGAAAGAACAATTGACTAATGTCACTAATGCATATTGATACAAATATATTAAACACATTATTAACAGTTTCAGCAATATCTAAAACATAAGTCTTTATATTTAAGTTGGTTTTAATGAAGGAAATAATTCACATTACTAATTTCATTAGTATAAGAAATCTCACTCTATGAGTGAGGGATGAGAAATATGAGGAAACTCACTCTATGATTTTAAATACACAACTGTTCTGAAAAGTAGGAGTAGTAGTTGTTGTTGTTATTGCTATTATTTGTCCTTCATTTTCAAAGAGGACCAACAACATCAGAGGATGATGTTTGAATCATACGAAATCATCAGCCTCACTCTCTCTTCTAGAGTCATCAAAAAACAGTGGTAAGACAAAAGTCAAGACAGATGGCAATGGCCCAGGATACAGTGGATAGCTTCGGCATCTTTGATGTCTGACCAAGCTTTAAGCATTTCACAATGCCTTCTTTAGCCACCTTCATGGCCATTGGAACAAATTATTCTCATCTACTCATTCTACCAGGGAGTATTCATAAGCTTGGGGTAGACAACTCCTTAACTCACCAATGGGTTTGAGGACCATAGGTTACTTTCAACCTGGTTCAGTCCATCTGCCAAGACAGTTTTTACCAGGGTATGGTTGCTGTGCATGCTATATCTTCTTACAGCCACAAGCACAAGACTGTTGGGCTTTAAGCTTCAAAAGAAGGGATCAGGGAGGGGCAGCTAAGTGGCACAGTGAACAGAGCTCTGGCCTTGGAGTCAGGAGGACCTGAGTTCAAATCTAACCTCAGACACTTAATACTTAGCTAGCTGTGTGACACTGGGCAAGTCACTTAACCCTGATTGCCTAAGCAAAAAAGAAAAAAAAAAAAGAAGGGATCGTGGAGAAAATTTTAATTGTTCTTTATTAAAATTGTTAAGCCTAGCTTTATGTGGGTAGAAGATTGTTTAACCCAAAAGCTTGCTGTAGAGGTCAGGCTACTCTAGGCCTAGGGAAGCCAGGATGTTTATAGTGTTGTATGAGACATTCAGTGAGAACCTGCGCCTTTCATGTGAGGGCTTGCTAATCCCTTTTCAGGGCTGCTCATCTTCCTTTGGTCTCCACCTTTCACCCAACCCTCATCTCACTATTGATTAAATATAATTGCTAGATGCTTACTTTGTTTCATCTTTCCAACTGGATAATAAACTAAGGACAGTTTGTGAGTTACTGTGGCTACATCTACCCTAAAGCATTAAAAAAAAAAGGAAGTGAAAGAGGCAAAGTAATCTCATAGTGAAGCTAATGTCATTGTTTGAAAGGAAGAAAAAGTTTAAGAAACCAACATTTTTGTTGTTCAGTTGTTCAGTGGTGTCTGATGCTTTGTGACCCTATGGAACATAACTCTCCAAGCCCTTCTATCCTCCATTGTCTCTCTGTCCAAGTTCATGTTCATTGTCTTTATGACACTATTTAACCATATCATCCTGTGCTACCACCTTTTCCTTTTCGTTTCAATCTTTCCCAACATCAGGGTCTTTTCCAATAAGTCCAATCTTCTCATGTAGCTAAAGTACTTAAGCTTCAGCTTCAGTATTTGACCTTCCAGTGAATAGCCTGAATGAATTTCTTTTAAGTATTGACTGATTTGACCTCCTTGTTATCCAAGGGACTTTCAAAAATCTTCTCCAGCACCACAATTACAAAGCTTCAGTACTGTGGTGTTCAGCTTTTCTTATAGTTCAACTCTCAAAGCCATATGTTGCTACCGGGAAAAACAAACAAACAGAAAAACAACATAGCTTTAACTATATGGACCTTTATCAGTGAGGTGATTCCTCTGCTCTGTAGTATGCCAGAAAAAAAAATCTACATCTGCTTTGCTGACTACACTAAAGCCTTTGACTCTGGGGGTCACAACAGAATGTGGTAAGCACCCAAAGAAATGGGAGTGCCAGATCATCTTACCTGTCTCTTGAGGAACCTGTGTGGAAGCCAAGAAGTAATAGGTAGAACTGAATGTGGAAGAACTGATTGATTTAAGATTGTACAACAAGGCTGTATATTATCACCATATTTAAATTATATACAGAGTACACCATGTGAAATGCCAGGCTGGCATTTCAAAAGCTGGAATGAAGGTTGCCAGAAGAAATCTTAATTTCATATATGCAGATGATACCACTTTGAAGGCAAAAGTGAAGAGGAATTAAGAAGCCTCCTGATGAGGGTGAAAGAGGAGAGTGTAAAAGATGACTTAAAGCCTAATTAAAAAAAGAAAAAAAAAACTAAGATTTTGGCAGCTGGTACAATCACTTCCTGGCAAAGAGGGAGAAGAAATGAAAGCAGTGTCAGATATTCTTGGGCTCAAAGATTAGTGCAGACAGCAACTGCAGTCATGAAATTAAAAGAAGCTTGTTCCTCGGAAGGAGAGCTATGGCAAAAAAAAAAAAACCTGAAACATACAGTGAGTATAAATCCCCAGGTTCTGCTTTGGCTTCTTTCTAAATATTCTTTTTCTAAAGGATCTAATTAGCTCTCATGGATTCAATTGCCATCTTAATATAGATGATTGTTAGATGTGTTTATCCAGACCTGACCTCTAACCTCACATCTCTATTAAATATCTTGACATAAACATCCTGTAGGTGCCTTAAACTCAATGTGTCCAAAAATAAAATCATTATCTTTACCTTAAAAGCTTCCATTCTTCCTAACTTTTATACTACTATGGACCAGCCTCCCAGTCCCTCAGGCTTGAAAACTATGTGTCTTCCTCAACCCCTCCCTCTTTCTCACTGCCCCCTTATATCTGAACTGTTGAAAAGTCCTGTTAATTCTATATTCTCCCTCTAAACATTTCTTATATAGTTTCCCTTCTCTCCTTTGACACTGCCACTAGTCTAGTGCAGAGCTTCATGCTGAGAATATTGTAATGGCCTTTTTATTGTTCTCCCTGCCTCAAATTTCTCCCCACTCCATCCTCCACTCAACTACCAAAGTAAACTCCCTGAAGGACAGTTCTGATGGGATGAATACAGGGTCAACATGCTTGGGCTTGCACTTTAGGAAAATCACTCTGGTAGCAGAATGAAAGATGTTTTGAAGTGGGAGCAGACTTCAGGTAGGCAGATCCACCAACAGTAGAGTCAATTCAGTAGAGGGGCTTATGTTATAGATGAAATTTATAAGATAATAGTAAGATTGGTAACATTTTAGTCTGGGCAGGCTCAAAAAGCAAGGGAAAAACTACTCAACAGGATATTCCAAAAGCCAGATGAATAGGAAGGAAGCTTGAAAATGTATTTTTCTATACAAAGGGGCAAATGAGGGCACTTTATCTACCTGGTTATTGGGTATTTTAAACTGAATATCCCATAGGTATTTTAAACTTAATATGTCAAAAACAGACCTCATCTCCCCTTCTCTTTATATTTCCTCCCCATCTCAAACTTTCCTACTTATATTGATGGCACCAACATCCTAATAATGATGAAATTTTGCAACTTCACTTTAACCTTGACTCTTTACTCAACCTCACCCACCGGGTCCAACTATTGCCAAATCTTCATGTTTCTACCTTCACAAGCTCTCTGACATTCATCCCTTCTTCAGTGCCCTGATTCAATCTTTCATCATTCTCTCACCTGTGCTATTAAAACAAGATCCTAATCAATCTACTTCCTTTTTCTCTCTTCTTTAATCTATCAGCTACACAGTTACCAAAGTATCATATTCCTCATTAGAATGCAAGCTTCTTGAAGGTAGAAACACTTTTATTTTTTTTTATTTTTGTATCTCCAGTACCTAGCACAGTGTCCAACACATACCAAGCATTTTTGATTGATATTCATTGGAAGCAGCCTTTGTAATCCTATCTGGATCCCTCACACCATAGATCATATAAAATAAGTGAGACCGTTTGTCCAGATTTATTAATGATCCAAGATGTTTCTTTCTTCTTTCAAGATCACTTTGTTTCAGGGGCAGTAAGGTGGTGAAGTGGATAGAACACTGGCCCTGAAGTCAGGAAGACCTGAGTTCAAATCTGGCCTCAGACCAAACACTTGATATTTACTATATCTGAGTGACCCTGGGCAAGTCACTTAACCCCAATTGCCTAAAAAATTTTAAAAAAGATCACTTTGTTTCACTACATTGGATAAATTCACACCATTAATTAGGTTTATATTTTCCTTGGTGAAGGTTGGGGGGAAAAGAAAGTACAAGTTGCCTTTTAGTTTAGTGGGTCAGCCTGTTCCATGTTCTTCCTCCATGATGATCTTCTTTTTGGGTTCCAATACCTTTTTAACTTAAAGAGACTAGGGTCATGGTTATAGTGAAGTGCCTCTAGACCAGACCTGCACAACATTAAGGCCTACAGGCCACTTGCAGCCCACCAAAGGATTTTGAGTGGCCCACAAAAAATGTAGGGTTGCTATTGCACACTCTCCTGTTTATCACGTGACATGCAGCAACCAACCATCTTCAGTCTGTCTGTAGTCTAACCTACCTGTGGCCCAAAGAAATTTAGCCTATTTTAATTTTGGACCCTATCTACTGCTAAGTTGGGCAGGTCTGCTTTAGCCCAAGTTTCAATGCTATTATTTATAGCCCACAATTTTAGTTATATGAAACAATCCATCTTTGCTGAGTTCCAATGAGTGAATGAATTATTCCATTTTATGAGAAGTGAAAATAGTTTTACACCATTAAAGTCCTATAGATTACAAATACCCAGAGGTAAAGAACCAATTAATATAACAAATGTCTTTAGTCCCTCCAAGAGCTGAGGACTGGAGTGCCCTTGTAGAAAATCCTACAGACAATTCTTTCCTCCCTTCTCCAAGGGAGACTTTGATTCCTACCAGCAGGGAAGGCAGGAATTTGGGCTCAGAAGTTAGCCACTCTGCTCTCCTCAGAGAATGAGTACTAGACTAGAATTATATCTGTCCTTTAAATATTGATAGTGTAGGGGAAGTAGTTTTTAGGTTAAAGCTGAGCTACTTTTGATTCATCTACCACCAAATGTGAGTTCCACAATCAACACTCATAGCAAATAAACTCATTTATCCTACTTGACAACAAAACAAATCAGAGATGAAATACAGATAAGAACATATACCAGACAATACATTCAGTAAATGAGCTTTCCCATTGGGTGCAAGATATCTCAACTCATTGAAGAGAGTATTTCCCTGATCTTTCCCAAGGGGAAATTTCTCAGTCTCCAGCATGGTAAACTGTAGAGGGGGTGGGTGTCAGCTTCTCAACATGTTAGCTTTTCCCCAGTCTTCCTTTTCAAGGTACTGAAGAGTCTTGAACTACATGTCCTCTCTTTCAAAATTGGAAGCCAGAAGATGATGATGTCTTCTCTTACAAGCTCCCATCCACTCCACCATTCACACAGGCATAATACTTTGAATAATTCATCTCTACTAGTAAGAAGAGACCCATGTGAATTAACTTTGAGGTATGGGTTTTAACACTGTAAATTCCTTGTGGATAAGACTATGCTTGCCATAAATTTTGCATCTACCCTAGCACTTAGCACATTGCTCTGTATACAAAAGGTGCTTATTTGGTCCAATCATGTCTGAACAGAAAATCTCTTTAAATCTTTCATGCCCATCATCCGTCTTTTATTCCAGACATCCAGCAATGCATTGATGAATGAAGGCAATGCTGGTCTTGCAATTCTCCTTAAAATGGAAGTCTCAATTTCCTCATCTGTAAAATGGGAGTAATAATAGCACTGATATCCCAGGGTTGTTGGAAGGATAAAATGTATTAATATTTGTAAAGTGCTTTGCAAACCATAAAACCATAAATGTCATATTATTATTGTTGTTATTGTTATTTCTACTTTCTTGAGTGATACTTTGAAGTTCTATTGAGACCAAATTTAAATTTCATTTAGATTCTTCTCATTTTTTAAAATCTTTTGTGATCCTGTAAATTGCTTACTTTGTATATGTGTGTTTGCATATTGTCTCTTCTCTTAGACTGCAAGCTCCTTCAGGGTAGGGATTCTCTTTTGCTATTTTTTTGTATCCCCATTACTTACCACAGTGTTTGGCACATAGTAGGCACTTAGTAAATATTAAGTGATTGATTTGTATTTCTACTCTATTTATCCCTAATTGTTTAGTGTCTTCATCTGTAAAATCGGGTGTTTTGATTAGATTATATCTAAGCTCTTATCTAACTCTAAAACACATGATTATATAAGGTCACTGTGAGTGTTCACTTTACTGAAATCCATGAAAATTCATACTATTTCTATAGAATTCTTCTTATTTTAACTGACTATAGTTAATAGAAATATGGACTTGGAAGAAGGAAGACAAGGTTTCAATTTTTACTTTACCAAACATTGACCCTAGGCAAGTTACTTAACATCAATTAATCTTAGTTTCCCAATCTAAAAAATTGGGTGGAAAATAGTGCTTACCTCCCCAGCAGGTTGTGAGAATCAAATGGAGTAATGTGTGAATTTTGTAAACCTTAAAGCATTTACAAATAAGTATTTATTATAACAACAACAAGGTAGAGGAAGATAAAGGAAAGATAAAGGAAGGAAATTTAAAAAGAATAAAGAATTCACTAACAGTTTAGTACTCCTGATAGAAGGTAGAATTAGTCTGCAATAACTTGTTCTTGATTGTCAATGCTTTTCTTTCTCGTATATGCATTTGGGTCCAGAACTCTGACTTTATTGCTGCAGCAAACTTCCAGTGAGTAAAATTCTCCTACTAATGTAGATGAACTATTATCTGCTACTTATTATCTCAAAAAATTACCAAAGGTATAATGTCACATAGCCAGCATATGCCAAAGATGAGACTTGAACAGAGAGGTCTTGCTACTTCAAGACTAGCTCTTTATACAATATGTGACAACACTGCCCCTCATGTATATTTGTATTCACACATATATATACTGACATCTATATTATATAACACATATACATTTGTACATATATATACACACATATAGACATACATATATATAATATATATTGTATTGGCAAGTGTGTGTACATATTGCCTCTTCAATGTGAATAATATAGGATACATTCAAAACAATATCTTTCTATGAAAGAGCAGTGCATTCAGATAGTTTTTCCTGTGTTTCAAGAGAAAATAAAATTTATGGTCATTTGAAGGTTAGTTCTAGATATAATTATCTTGACATAGTTTAAACACCTTAATTGTCAACCTTCTTTTTTTTGTTAGTTTGAGCAATTAGATGTCGCCGTAATCAGTGGAAACTGGTTTATACTTTTAAATTTTATCTTAATTGCATGTCAATACATATTCTCAGTGGTAGGAAGTGGAGGGAAAACATCAGAGACAAAATAATATTTGTTTATGAATTATTCAGCAATAAAAGTGCCCTTCATAATAAGGTCAGAATACTGGTTATGTGTGTTGGGAATTGGGGTCAGGGAGAATGCTATGTGAAGTTCTTGTGTATCACTAACTACTAGTTAAGCATCTGCTGTTCTTCACTCTGTTAAGGTTACAAGAATTTGGCAAGGAAACAATTTCTGTAGGGGTTGTTTTTAGGATTTAAATGGTGTGTATGGTCCTGGCAACAGAATATATATCTGCTCTTTGACCACCAGCCTAGCTAACTTCAGAGAAGCTTGTTATTAGAATGATGACTACAAGAAGATTTGTTGGGGAGTGCACTCATGAAAACCATCTACTAAGTTGCAAAATGACTCTTCATTTATTCTTATCAACAGTAGTACCTGGAGGCAGTGCCTAAGTCCCATGTTGATTTCTAAGGAAAGCTACCCTGAATTCACTGTATCCAAATGATCACTGGTATACTTTTCCTAGTTAGCCAATGGATCCAATTAGTTCAAAGAAAAGGCAATTGATGAAATAGGAAGGAGGCAGATCTGTTCTGCTCTAATTTTGCCAATTGTAGGGTATCATACCATCCAAGAGAAAGAGTTCCTTGCCAGCTTGGTTATTATATGTTTAGGTTTATTAGGATTAATTTGTGGAGCTTACTCATAAGAGACTGTTGTGCTGGGTGACAAAGAGGACAAAGTAACATGGTAGATCCCTTCCCTAACCCCAGGCCAGACCAGATATTACATAAAAAAAAGAACAGATAGAGCACTGGCCCTGAAGTCAGGAGGATCTGAGTTCAAATTTGCCCTCAGACCAAACACTTGACACTTACTAGCTGTGTGACCCTGGGCAAGTCACTTAACCCCAATTGCCTAAAAATTACAAAAAAAAAAAGAAAGAAAGAAAAAAAGAACAAAGAAAGCATACTGCCAGAGATGCCAGGGTTACATGCAAATGTTCCCGTAAGATAGTTGGAGCCTCTTTTGCTGTTTACATTTACTCAAAGTAGTTTACATTCTTCTCTGGAGTCATAGGTTCCATACTCATTAAGGATACCATAATACACATAATAAGAAAAGTAGTAATAAAACATTTTCCCAAGAAATCATACATTACATGTGAAGATGCTATTCTTCCAACAAAGTGATAGGGGCTCTCTGGAGTCATCTTCTCTAACCCCACCCAAGTCTCTCAAAACCCCAAACCTTTGGTTTCCCATGCAAATGAAGTAGAGGCAAACTGCAGAGGAATAAAGCAAACCTTAGAGGGCAAGGTCTTCCTCCAGTGTCACTCCATTCTTCTCTTCCTTGTGATTGTGAGCCAAATAAAATTTTCCTAGTCTTAACACTCTCCTTTATCCCTTCAGTCTTATTTATGTTTTTGTTTTGATATCATAATCATTTTTAATTTTTATTTTTGTCACTTTCAGTTTCATTGATAGCATTTTGTTTTTATATTACATATGTTTATAGATTACTCCTATGTCATGAGACAAAATAGTTACATAAAACTAATAATACAGTGTCCTCCTCTGAAAGTGCATGCAAAATGACACACTTCTATCATCCCCACCTCTTTATATTTTAAGTGAACAGAATTTATTTTCTTTCCCTCCTACCCTGTTTGAAAAAAGGACACATAAAAAATCTTGGATATGTATAATCAATCATAACAAATATGCATAGTCAAGTAAAACAAATTCCCCCAACATTTGTATAGAAAAATACATATGTCTCATTCTATACCTTAAATCAATAAATTCTCTGTAATGGATGGCATATTTTATCATCAGTTCTCCAAAATCATGAATAGTCATTGTATTGATTACAGTTTTCAAAACTCTGAATGATTTGCTTTTCCAATATTGTTATCATTGTATAAATCATTCTCCTGGTTCTGCTTACTTTACTTTGCATCAGTTCATATAAGTCTTCCCATGTCATTTCATAATATACTTTCTCCCCCTTTGATCCTCCCTCATAATAGATAAAAAAGATATGTCTGACTCTATGGACTCTATGTGCATCATTCCCCAATCCATATTCCCCTACCTCATTGCTGAGAATTTGCTTTGTCATCTGTACACTTGGACTAGGATTGATCATAACAATTAATGGAAGTTAGTTGCCTTTGAGTGTTATTTTTATTTGCATTGTTATAGTCATTGTGTTTGCAGTTATAGTGATTCTACTTACTTCACTCAGCATTGGCTAATGTAGATATTTCCTTGCTTTGTTGAATTGCGCTCACATTCATTGCTTTTATTATTAAATAATAATTGTCATTAAATAATATGAAATTATATTCATATACTGCATTTTGTTCAGATATTCTTCAGTTGTTTGGCATTCATGTTATTTCTATTTTATCTATCATAAAAAGTACTGTCATGAATATTTTGTTATCACAGTAGTCTTTCTTTGATCTTTTTGAAATGCATGCCTAGCAATAGAATCAACAAATTTGATCAATAAGTCAAAGGAAGACATTAGGCATTAAAAAAAAACATAATTCCAAATTTCTTTCCCAAATAGTTTGGACCTTTTCACAGTTCCAACAATAATCTAATGGTATGCTTGTCATTCCATGGCTTTCTTTCATAGAATATTTGCATATAATGAGGGACATAGCTAATAAGATCAAGTCCTTAAAAGTATGGGCAGCTATTTTCTTATCTTGTTCCAGTCCCAACAATGATGTAGAAAATAGCAAGAAATTGGTTTCCAGCCATTAGTAATTGAGAGGTTGCTAAAATGTAATAATGAAGGCTTCTAATTGGCTTCAAAATGAAAAGAATTGATGATTTAGGTTGATGAATAGTAAAATCTGAATTTACAGAAAGTCTTTTTTCTTCCTGGTGTCAACTGGAGCAAGGATTTATCTCAGCTGATAGAATGTGGTAGGTAGGGAACAGTGGTTGCCCTATCTGGCACTCAAGTATCATATGTCAATGATAATATGTACCTCTATTTCATTTGTGGTTTTTTTTTGTTTTTTTTTTTACTGATCCTTGGTAAATGGGTATTCCAAGCAGGGAAAGTTCAGCTGACCAGGAGATCCATCAAAGCCATCAGAGGTCCCCCTGGTAAATGAGGTTAGAGTGGAATCTACCAGAGATAGTTGCACTACCTAATGACAAAAGAAGTTCCTGCAGATGAATATGCAAAGACAGACAGACAAAGACAATGGTGGCAAAAGGAATCATTCCCCTTAGTAATGGAATACTGACTATGAACTCTAGAAAGATACTGATCCTTGGATCACAGCAAAGGGTTATACCTAAGAGAAAATTCATTAAGACAACCAAAAGAGAGATAAGGACTTTCCCTGAGCGAGGAGTCTTCAGGAACCCCTCAGTCTCACATAATCTCTGCATATAAAACCAATTATTTTTGTGTTTTGATCTCATTCTCCCCAAGAACCTTTTGTATGCAAAAAAAGAGTGAGCCCCAGTATGAGGGAGATTGTTTTATAATGTCTGTTCTTGATATTCCTGCTTTAGCAAATACCCTTGCTCTTTTCTAAAAGTTTAATTGGTTGATAACGAAAAGCACAGTGGATGGGAACTCCTGAGTAACCAGTAGTAGAAACCAGGTGCATATAACCCTGAGGGAAGAAGTCCACTTCTCAGTAGCCAACCCTGTCTGTAATTGGGAGTTGGGAAAGTAAGCCAGAGGTGGTATCATACAGTGTTTTAACACATCTGTCAATTTGATGGGTATGAGGTAATGCCACAGTGTTGTTTTTATTTAAATATCTCTTATTAGAAATGTTTTTTTTATTTTTACCCAAATTTTACCCAAAAACAAGAATTTTCATGACATAGTACAATAAAAATGATGATTGTATGTGAAACTGCAAATCTGCTATGCACAACTTGCTATTCCTTTCAAATATACAACAAAATTATCACAGAAATTTTTTTTCTCTTTTTCTTCCCTCTCCCTTGCTCTAGAGATGGCTACCATTAGACACAAATAGGTATATATGTGTATGTGTGTATGTATATGTGTATATGTGTATATATGTACATATATATGCATAATTATTCTATACATACTTCTATCAGTTCTTTCTCTGGATGCAGATAGTGTCTTTCTTCATATGTCCTTTATAGTTAATTTGGGTATTTATAACAGACAAAATAACTTATTCACTCAGTCATTCTTAAACAATATCGTTGTTATTGTATACAATGTTTCTTAGTTTTGCTCATTTCACTCTTCATAATTTCATGCAAATCTTTCCATGTTTTTTCTAAAATCATTGAACTCATCATTTCTTATTGCATGGTAGTATTCAAATAAAATTAAATTAAAAAGGTTTTGTACAAATAAAACAAATTAGAAATGATTTTTGAATATTTTTAGGCAGCAGTTGATGGATTACAAGTTATTTCATACACATTTATTAATATTTTCAAAATTCATGTTTTTAAATTTAAAATATCCTTATATATTCATATGTCCAATATTCATTTTATTCATTTTTTTATCTTTTGGACAATGGCTCTCAGTCTTAAATATTTGTGCAAATCCCCTATGTATATTGATACCAGGTTTTTATCATAAATATTTGATTTAAACTGCCCTCCACTTCCTCAGGCACAGAAGGAATTATTTTTGTTAAACACCTTTTTGAAAGTTTCAAATTTCATAGAATGGAACTACCAAGAAGTGGTTATCAGTCACTTAATTTTGCAACCTGGAGATGTAATTTATAAACTTTGATGTTACAGCTTTAGAGCAGAAACATATAGCCTTCTAACAGTTCCCTATGTATACTGTTTTTAAAGATTATTCTGACCCCTGTTGTGAAATTTTCTTTTATTGACATAAAACAACAGAGAACTCAAAATACTTCTTGTTTCCTGAGATTTATCAGAGTAATCATACACAAGATGTTCTCTGAAGGTGTTCTAATCATTCTCTGCTGCTAGCCAAAATTATTAACAACTGCTTCTCTTTAGTAAATTGAAGATAGTTGTTTCTTCAGCTAAAACATCCATCCAGTGATATTTAATAGTGAATTAACTCAGAAACTACTTAATATGTAGAACATTTCATTATTTATTAGTGTATATACAGCACAATTTGATATATTTTTTTTTTTAAACTTTGAGTCTATTCTTAGTATGGGTTAGCAATCCTTTCTAAGCTTCTACTATCCCAGAAATAAACTTCTTGAGCACAATTATGGTACATTTTAATGTGCATTAAAGTAGAATACATTGAATGAAAGAACTAGTTTCTACCCAACTTCTTAATAATATTGAGGTAGGTTGTAAGCATCAGCCAAAACATGGTGGAAAACACACACATGCACATGCACATGCACATGCACACACACATGCATGCACACATGCACACACATACATACACACAAACACACATCAAAAATAAAGTCAATGTGGTAACAATATCACAATAATGGTACTTGCAAATAATTAACATTTCTTTGTAGAGATGGACATGTAATCTTGTCTGATGGTAGTGGGGTAGTGGTTTAATATGATTACTCTTAAAATACTCCATTCTAAATTAATATTTCTGAGTCTCAAGTCCAATAACACCACTGTCTTGCTTAAAAAGCACTGGTGGTTTCCTATTTTATTTTTTTTCAGCCTAAGACAAGGTTTATTAGAATATCTGTCATATTGGACAGACTTAAGGAATATAAACATTTGTATCACTAATGCAAGTGGACCAGATCTTAAGAATCTGGGCAGTGGCTAGATTTTAAGAATTTGAGTGGTTTCCTATTTTCTATTACACAAAATATAAAACCCTCAGCATGACATCTAGAGCTATCCACACTGTGGCTCCCACCTATCATTCTGCACTTATGTAATATTGCTCACATTCAAACAGTATGCATTCCAACCAACCTGGCCTACTAGCTGTTCCCTGAACTGACATTCCATAGTCCACCTCCATATTTTCCCATAGTTTTTAAAGTAGTAGTAGTCATTGTTGTCATCATCTTTTTTTTTAACTCCTGTCTGTCTTAGAATTCCTAGCTTCTTTGAAGCTATGGGGACAACTCATCCTATCCTTACCCCAATTATCATTGCCCTCACTCCTTGTATTATGTAGTGCTTATTGCCATTGTACTTGCATCACCCCAGTAGAATAAGTATCTTGAAGCCAGGGACTGATCTTTGTCTTTTTTTTATTCCCATTGCCCTGCATATTGAATTCGGACATAGGAAGCAATTAATGAATATTTGATATTTGTTTAATTTAATTGAATGGAATCAAATTCATTTTCTTGGCAAGTAAAACAAAGTGAGCTACTGTCAGCCAGTAATTCTGTCCATTCCCAATAATCACAGTCTGTACTACAGTTCCTTTTAGTACCCTGCTGTCACCCTGAATTCAAAGAAATAAAGATATTATTTCTTGGATGAGGTATCGATTGGCCAATCAACAAATATGTGTTCCTAATTTGGTATCACAATCATATTTTTTCATTTAATAAACTACATGATTATTAATTTCTACCTCAGACTGTTAAAAACTTGTCTGCTTAATAATCCTCACTAATATGAAGTAATAATAACAGATTATCTTTGGGTGGTAGAAATAACCAAGCAGTTCCCTTCTCTTCTTAGCTCCTGCCAGAAAATGAGATTTCAGGAAAATAATAATCCAAAGAAGGAATAAAGAAAGTAGCTTTTGTTATTAGTAGGTTTGGGCTCCCTTAATTGAAACTATTGAAAATGATGAAATAAATAAGACGATGATGATGATGATGACAGATGACATTGACAGCAACGATGAGAACTCACTCAAAGCCCAGTGCATCACCCACATTTTGAGGTGAAATGGGCATTAGCAAAGAAGGGAACTGACAGTAAATGTGACTTCTATCAGGTTCTCTGGGTTCCTTTATACCATTAGTGTACTACTCCTGACTGAAACTAAGAAATACTGGCAAACTATGCTTTGGGGGATACCCTATATTAAGTTAATACAATGGCTATTATGATGTAATTGCTCATAAAAATCCAATAAACCCTTGAGGCAAAATTGAGTTTCAGGCTACCTTTACTCAGAACTCTTGATGATCAATTTAACACAGAGGATAGTGGAACAAGTGATGCTCATTTTTATTCTAGTACCAAGAAAACTAGATAATCTGGGATAAAGAAGAAACATCAATACCCTCTTTGATGGAAATGGTTCAGTGCAAATTGCCCTGACCAAAAAATTGGGAAAATCTCAAGGTCCTGGGAAATAGATTGAAAATGAAACATTTTCATTATATGCTAATATTGTACCATGGAAAAATGAAAAGATATCTTGCAAGCTATAGGCAAGGGCTGGCTACTGTTTTTGCATGGTATTCTCAACTCCATATTACACCACAAAGTATTGCAGATCAATTCAGGGCAATTATAGGCAATGAAATAAGAGTGAAAATAATGAAAGTGCTTAAATTCCCATCATTTGTCTGCTAATAGAGCTATCTTTGAGATAGCATAAGATGAGTCTTTGCCCCAATCACTCTTAATTTTGCTTCAAAGAAAAAATACTCATCTGTGCTATATAATTGCTTAAACATTAAACATAAAAGAACATTCATAAGGTAACACCACGTCCCAAGACTTTGCCTCTGAAATCCATTGAACATAAAGATGAATATTGCATTAATAAGGACTAGCATTGATAACATTTATATACTGTAACATTTTCAGGCTTACAAAGTAGAAGTTGAGATCAGAGAGAGCTTTTTGGGGACACAAGGTACAGTTGGCATTGACTGGCAACTCTTTTGCCCACACTCAGTTCTGGATCACAGTTCAAGGGAGAAGAGGAGCTCCGGTGATCAGTCACAAGGAAGCAAAAACCCTGGTCTCAGTTCCAAGGCAAAGAGGAGTAGTAGTCCTTATGGCTATAGGAGCAAAGAACAGAGTGCAAACCAGAAGAGCAGCGAACGCAACTCTTCCCACAGCAAACCACATTGGAAGCAACAAAAACCTGCAGACGTCCCTCCACTAGCTCTGAAAAAAGCAGCACAAAAAAGCCCGAAGCATGGGTCAGTGCCTCTAGACCCCCCAGGTAGAAATAGTAAAACAAAATTTAAAAAATGAAAAAAATTAGAGAAAATGAGAACTATTTCATCAGAAAAAAAATTGACCTAGAAAATAGATCAAAAACACACAATTTAAGAATTATTGGACTATCTGAAAGCCGTGGCCAAAAAAGAGACTAGATATCATATTCCTAGAAATTATCAAGGAAAGCTGCCCTGATATGCTAGAACCAGAAATTAAAATAGAAACTGAAAGGACCCACTGATCACCTCCTAAAAGAGATCCCAAAATGAAAATTCCCAGAGACATTATAGCCAAATTCCAGGGCTCCCAGATCAAAGAGAAAATACTTCAAGCAACCAGAAGGAAACAATTCAAATTTTGTGGAGCCACAGTCAGGATAACACAAGACTGAGCAACTTCCAGGTTAAAGGAGTAGAGGGCTTGGAATATGATATTCCAGAAGGGAAAGGAACTAGGATTACAACCAAGAGTAATTTTCACTGCAAAACTGAGCATAGTTTATCAGGAGGAGAAATGTATATTTAATGAAATATAGGACTTTCAAGAATTCCTGATGAAAAGATCAAAGCTAAATAGAAATTTTGACATTCCAACACAAGATTCAAGAGAAGTATAAAAAGGTAAACATGGGGGGCGGAGCCAAGATGTCAGAGGGAAAACAGTGACTATCTTGAGCTCTCTCCCAAAGCCCTCCAAATGCCTTAAAAAATGACTCTAAACAAATTCTAAAGCAGCAGAACCCACAAAAAGACAGAGCGAAACACATTTCCAGCAAAAGACAGCCTGGCTGGTTGATCAGAAATGTATATCGCACTGGGCAGGGAGAGGAGCACAGTTCGGCGTGGACAGGCAGGCCCGACAACCCTGGAGCAGGCCTCAGAGGACTAAATTGCAGGCATCTGTAGTGGTTTCCAGACTTCTCAACCCAGGAACGCCAAAGACAACTTAGAAGGTCAGTGGGAAAAGTCTGTGACTGCATTGAGAGAGGAGCTAGGTCTCAGCATGGCCCAGGGCTATGACTTTTTCCTGAGTTTCCAGTCCACAGACTGAGGGGAAATTGAGTGGCTGATCAGAGGGGCATTGCAGGGATCTCTTTGCAGGTGCTGAGGCAAGAATCTCTTGCTTTACCAGTGCTTGGATCTGGTCACAGTTCTGAGGGGCAGTCCTGGGGCAAGGAGGAGCGCTGGTGCAGTGGAGCTTGTTGTGGTGGTGGAGAGGAAACACCTCGCCCCTTATCATAGCACCTTGGAAGAACCAAAAATTTACAGGTCCCTAGAAGTACCACTGAAAACAGCTGTACAAACCCCTGAAGCTTGGGACAGTACACTCTTCACATTGGAAGCAGACTTTTACCTTAACAAAGAGTTTAAAACTCAAGTAATTGGCCGGGATCATGAGTAAGCAGCACAAAAAGAGTCAAACTGTATTATCTTACTTCGGTGACAAAGAAGATCAAAACACACAACCAGAAGAAGACGACAAAGCCAAAGTACCTACATCCAAAGCATCCAAGAAAAATATGAATCAGTCCCAGGCCTTGGAAGAGCTCAAAAGGGATTTTGAGAAGTAAGAGAAGTAGAGGAAAAACTGAGAGTTTTGCAAGAAAATCATGAAAAGCAAGACAACGGCTTGCTAAAGAAGACCCCCAAAAATACTAAAGAAAATAACACCTTAAAAAATAGCCTAACCCAAATGGCAAAAGAGGTCCCAAAAACCAATGAGGAGAAGAATACCCTAAAAAGCAAAATTGGCCAAATGGTAAAAGAAGTCCAAAAAATTACTGAAGAAAATACTTCCTTAAAAATTAGAATAGAGCAATTGGAAGCTAGTGACTTTATGAGAACTCAAGACTGTAAAACAAATCCAAAAGAATGAAAAATTAGAAAACAATGTGAAATATCTCATTGGAAAAACAACTGAGCTGGAAAATAGATCCAGGAGAGAGAATTTAAAAATTATTGGACTATCTGAAAGCCATAATCAAAAAAAGAGCCTAGATATCATCTTTCAAGAAATGATCAAGGAAAACTGTCCTGATATTTTAGAACCAGAGGGCAAAATAGAAATTGAAAGAATCCACCAATCTCCTCCTGAAAGAGATCCCCAAAGGAAAACTCCTAGAAATATTATAGCCAAATTCCAGAGTTCCCAGGTCAAGGAGAAAATATTACAAGCAGTCAGAAAGAAACAATTCAAGTATTGTGGAAACACAATCAGGATAACACAAGATTTTGGGGCTTCTACATTAAGGTACCGCAGGGCATGGAATATAATGTTCTGGAGGGCAAAGGAGATAAGATTAAAACCAAGAATCACCTACCCAGCAAAACTGAGTATAATCCTGCAGGGGAAAAAATGGTCATTCAGTGAAATAGAGGACATTCAAACATTCTTAATGAAAAGACCAGAGGTGAATAGAAAATTTGATTTTCAAATACAAGATTCAAGTGGAACATGAAGAGGTAAACAGGAAAGAGAACTCATAAGAGACTTATTAAGGTTGAACTGTTTACATTGCTGCATGGAAAAATGATATTTGTAATTCATGAGACCTTTGTCAGTATTAGGGTAGTTGGAGGGGAAAAAATTATATGTACATATATATAGATGTAGATAGATAGGTAGAGGGGACAGGGTGAGTTGAAAATGAAGGGGTCATATCTGGAGAATAAAATTAAGGGGTGAGAGAGGAATATACTAGGAGAAGGAGAAAGGGAGAGGTAGAATGGGGTAAATTATCCCACACACAAAAAAAAAAAACAGGAAAGAAAAGGCTCTTACAGTGGAGGGGAAACAGGGAAAGGTGAGAGGGAATGAGTGAATCTTATTCTCATAGGATTTGACTTAAGGAGGGAATAACATACACACTCAATTGGGTGTGGAAATCTGTCTTACCCTTACAGGAAAATGGGGGGGGAAGGGGACAAGAGAGTAGGGGAATGATAGAGAGGAGGGCAGATTGGTAAAGTGAGTAATCAGAAGCAAATACTTCTGAGGAGGGACAGGGTCAAAGAAAGAATAGAATAAATGGGTGGGCCGGATAGGATTAAGGGAAATAGAGTTAGTTTTTCACAGCCTGTCTACTATGGAAGTGTTTTGCATAACTACACCTATATAACCTATATTTAGTTGCTTGCCTTATCAATGTGGGTGGGTGGGGAGGGAGGAAGGGAGAAAATTTGGAACCCAAAGTTTTAAAACCACATGTTTAAAAAATGTTTTCACATGCAACTGGGAAATAAGAAATACATGAAATGGGGTACAGAAATCCATCCTGCCCTACAGGAAAATTGAAGGGGAAGGGGATAAGAGAAGGGGGGGAGAGATAGAAGGGAAGGCAGACTAGGGGAAGGGGTATTTAGAATGCATGCCATCTTGGGGTGGGGGGAGGGGTGAGATGGGGTGAAAATTTGGAAATCAAAATCTTGTGGAAGTAAATGTTGAAAACAAAAAAATAAATAAATAAAATTACCATTAAAAAAGGTAAACATGAAAAGAAATATTTAAATTTCTAAATATTTAAAATATTTATAGCAGTTCTTTTTGTAGGAGCAAATAATTGAGCATTGAGGGTATACTCATCAATTGTGGAATGGCAGAAAAAGTTGTGACCTATGATTGTGTTGGAGTACTATTGTTCTGTGGGAAATGATGAGGAGGGCAGTTTCAGAAAAAAAAAAAAACATGCCAAGTTTATTTAAACTGTACAAACTGATGCAAAGCAAAGTGAGAACTATGTGACCATTGTGCACAGTAACAGCAATGTTACCTTTGGGTCAAGCTACAACATGTTTATCATTTAAAGGTGTGCTTTTCATTAGGTACAAACATAAGTATTAACCAAATGAATATGGGTATTTGAATTAAAAAAGATGAGTTTATGATAAGGAATCTCTTATGATCTTTAAATGGGTAGCACAATTTCCCAATTGCATTTGAATCTGTTTCCCTCTTATTCAGTTTTGATTGGCTTTAGAAATCATTGAGCAGATACTGCAATATGACACAATGACACAATTTCATGAATAAGAATCTTAATCATTAGAAGAATAACTCTCTGGATGGTTGAGAAATGGAGTTATTTAACAAAATTCTAATAACATAAATCTAGCAGAATTTTTTTCAAGCTTCAAATAAATAAAATCATTTCTAGAATTTAGCTGTCTGTATTTACTGATGTCAAGCTATTAAATATATATATCTAATTTTTCAAGACTGTTTTGAAGATTATTTTATATTACATTTCTAATGAACAGTTAATTTTTAGTTTTCTATAAAACACATAAAAGTTGTGATGTAGTAGATTGAGTATTAGACTCAAAATCAGGAAGATGAGTTCAAATAAATGCTACCTCTGATACTAGTTTTGTGTTCTCGGGCAACTAATTTATGTATACGAGAAAACCAATTCCCTAAAGCAGTTATAGAGGAGTGGAATCAGCATCAGTCAAAGAAGTTCCCACAAAGTGTAAATTACAAATGGTATGTGTGTGTATATTTATGCACAGGGTATTTAATATATATTCATTTCCTACCATGTATAGGTATCCAGTGATTTGCCAAAATATAAATTTTCATGTGCTCAAATGCCACCTATCCTTGATTTCCCTTGATGCTAGTGTCCTCTTTACTCTGGGAAATTGCCTTGTATTGGTATCATGTAAATTTGTGTTCTTATCTGTGTATCCATTGCCTTCATTTCTCACACAAAACAAAACAAAAAGAATGGCAGTTTCTTGAGGACAAGAAAGACTTTTTTTTTGCCTTTGAACTCTGGGTGCCTGCAAAAGAGACTAACCCATAGTGATGTCCTCTGCTTAACACATGTCCATTAAATGAATGAAAGAACTATTTACTACTATTTTATATGAACATGAACATGTTGGTTCAACACGAAAATAAAAATTAGACTAAATGTTTTCATTGTTGGAGGAGAAAACAGATATGTCATTTAATTTGTGGGGGCGAGCTCATTGATGAGAAAATTCCATCCACCCACACTGATCGTTAATTTATAAGTGAGTTTTTTAAGTTAATAAAACCACCTTTGTAATATCTTTTATGCTTTGAAAATGTTAGAGGGAATGTGAAAAAAAAATTGGAACACTAATTCACTGTTGGTAGAACTGTGAACTGATCCAACTATTTTGTTTTGGTTTTGTTTTTTTGGGGGGGACTAGGTAATGGAGTTAAGTGACTTGTCCAGGGTCACATAGCTAGTAAGTGTCAAGTGTCCAAGGCTGGATTTGAACTCAGGTCCTCCTGACTCCAGGGCCAGTACTCTATCTACTGTGCCACCTAGCTGCTCGCAGATCCAATTATTTTGGAGAGTAATGTGTAATTATGCCCAACAAATTAGTAAACTGCCTATACCCTTTGACCCAACAATACTCTGACTAGTATTCCCAAGATGATTAGTGAAAAAAAGGAAAACAACCTATATGTTCTAAAATATTAATAGCAGCTCTCTTTGTGGAGGCAAAGAATGTGGTGGCATTTAATAGTGAGGATGCTCATCTATTGAGGAATGGCTGAAAAAATTGTGGTATATGATTGTGATGGAATATTACTATTCTATAAGAAATGATAAGCTCGATGATAAACTTGGATAAACTTGCATGGAAGAATGAAGAGTGAAATGAGCAGAGCCAAGAGAATATTATACACAGTAGCAATACTGTTTTAAGAACAACTTTGAGTGACTAAGTTATTTTGGGTATTATAAATACCCAAATTAACTACAAAGGACATATGAAGGAAGATGCTATCTGCATCCAGAGAAAGAATTGATAAATACAATTATGTATAGAATTATTTTACATACATACATATACATATATTTACATATATATGCGTATTTGTCTAGGGCAGGAGGGGAAGGGAAGAAATGGAAAAAATGTTGCATGATAACTGTATTATATATTTAAAAAGAATAGCAAGCTGTACTTAATAGATTTGCTGTTTCATTTATGCTCATCCTTTTTTATCCTATGTCATGGAAATGCTTTTTTATTTCTTAAGTTCAAAATAAGATCAATTTTTTTTTAAAAGAACCAAAGAAAGTTTCAGTGAAAAAGTGTTTTTTCTTTCCATCACCTTGTCCAAAAAAATATGAGGAAAACATAACAAATAGAAAAAACAAACAAACAAACAAAAAGTAATTCCCATGTTTTTCATGTCCAAAAATTCATGTTCCTTTCTGTGTCTTGAATGTATCAGCTTTTGGGAGGTAGTAGCATAGGTCATCAGTCCTCCGGATTATTGGTTGGTCATTACATTGATCAGAAAATTAAAATTTTCAGAGTTCATTGTGCATAGTCTTAGAGAGTTGTCTAAGATACTGAAAGGTTAATTGATACCAATTTTCACAGAGCTAGTATGTTTCAGAGGCAGAGATTCAATCCAGCTATTCCTGACTCCAAATTAGGCATTCTTTTCACTGAATCACATTATCTTTTTTTATATGCAATAGCACTAAGCAAAGTGATATTCATCACTCTTTCTACCTAACTCAAGATTATATATAGGTTCTTTCTACCTATGCCACACATTATAAATTAAAAGTTTGGTAAATCTACAACCGAAATAGTCAGGCCTGTGCTTCACAGTAACTTCACATAAACCCTAAATTTCTCTTCCCTTAAAAAGTTGTTTTATGTTTCCTCAGGCCACTGTCTCTTGGTTTCTATAGTACCCATGGCAACCATGAAACTTTCATTTCTACTATAAATATTTAAATCCCGATCAAACCTGTTCACATTTCACAGGGTAAACAAAAAGGACAGATGTGATTACCACATAGCAACTCATGAAGAGTTTGAAAATTCTTTATAACATTTTTTTGTATTTTGATGATAGTGATGATTCTGGTTAACCCTGAATGACTTTTTACTAGAAAGTGACATATAAAATAATTTATCCAGCCATGGAAATCATAAATACACACACATGCACACACACACACATACACACACACTGCTTTGAAACATGACTTTTAATAGAAATTTCCATCAAATTTCTTCCCAAGAAATTAAAATATTAAAAAAAACATTCTTACTGAAAATTGAGCAATATTTTTGCAGCTTGAATATCAATATACCCTAACCATTATATTCATTATAAATGTATTAGAGTTTATAGAAACTGTTCCAAGTTTACTAAAGAGAATGTTTTGCTAGTATTACTGATAATAAAATATTTGATTCATTAAATGTTAAAAGAAATAAAAAGTATGCCTAACCATACTTTCAGGGGACAAATACATGAAAAGGATATAGTTTATACTGACAGTTTGTGGACATTATGAATTCAGATACAATTATTTACTCAGTTCACTTTTTATTTTAGATACATATGGGAACCCAGTAAAATCTAGATGGAATATCTCACTGATTTAAAGTATGGTAGTAATGTTGTGGTCTACTGTGATTACTATTGGTGTGGTAGTAAAGCTGTGATTTCAATTCTAGTAGGAATCAATCAGCTTTGCATAGAAGTCTATTCCATGACAAGAAACAGGCATATAGGTAGCCTAGTGAATAGATTGCTGGACTTGGGAACACAAAACCTGACTTCATTCCTCCTTTGTGAAAGCCTGGTTATTCCTATAAAAATTTTTCTTCAGGGTTATATTTTCAGATATACATCAACTCTTCTAGTATTATATATCTATCTTTATGTAGTAATAGTGTTATTCATATATAAACACATACATACATATATGTGTACATTTATATATAATATATGTATACACATATGTATACACATATGTATATATACATATATGTATGCATATGAGTTCATAGCTTCTTTTATCTTCTCAGTGGCTTTTGTTGTTGTTTTAATAAAAAATATCTCCTTTAATATTTTCAATTTTTTTAGAATTCTCCCATTCTGAGATATGTTGCGAATCATCCTGCAAGAGCCTTTTTACATAGTTTAAATTCCAACATGAATTTATCTTGTATTTTATCAGACCCAGAAGTTCTCCCAGGTTCTTTGAGCTTGCAATATCATTTTCAAATAGTGCATCAGATATGAAAGTAGTCGAGTCTAAATGCAGTATTCCCATTGAAATAGCTATAGCAATGTCAGATCTGTTCCATTTTACCTTTATTTGTTGCAACTCTTTAAGTTACTTCAAAAAATACTCTTGTGGTCATTTCCCAATTGATAAATGGTCAAAGGACATGAAAAGGAAGTTTTCAGATGAAATTAGGGCTATTGATTAGAGAAATGTCACTATTGACTAGAGAAATGTAAACTAAAGCATCTCTGAGGTACCACCTCACATCTATCAGATTGACTAATACGAAAAAAAGGAAAATGATGGGTGTTGGAAAAGATGTGGCAGTGTTGGTGAAATTGTGAACTGATGTAACCATTCTGGAGAGCAATTAGAAACTAAGCCCAAAGACCTATAAAATCATGTATACCCTTTGGTCCTGCAATACCACTACTAGGTCAGTATCCCAAAGAGATTATCAAAAAAAGGGGAACGGACTCACGTGTATGAAAACATTTATGGAAGATATTTTTGTGGTGGCAGAGAACTGGAAATTGATGGGATGCCTATCATTTGGGGAATGGCTGAACAAGTTGTGGTATATGAATGTAATGGAATACTATTTTGCTATAAGAAATGATGAGCTTGCAGATTTCATAAAAGTCTGGAAAGACTTACATGAACTGATGCTGAGTGAAGTGAACAGAAACAGAACATTGTACATAGTAACAGCAACATAGTGTGATGATAGACTTCAATAGACTTAACTCTTCTGTGAAATACAATGATCTAAGACAATTCCAAAAGACTCATGATGTAAAATATTATCCACTTTCAGAGAAAAATCTTAGGAGTCTGAATGCAGATTGAAGCATACTATTTTCACCTTTTTTTTTTCTTTCCCTTGGTTTTTCCCTTTTATTCTGATTCTTCTTTCACAACATGACTGATGTGGAAATATGTTTAATATGATTGTATATGTATAACCTATATCAGATTGCTTGCCATCTTAGGGAGAAGTAGGGGAGGAATGGAGGGAGAAAAAAGTTTGGAACTCAAAATCTTATAAAAGTGAATGCTGAAAACTTTTTTTACATGTAATTAGAAAAAATAAAATACTATTTTATAAATATTCTTGTAATGATCTTGTTAAATTTTCTTCTATTTGATTACCTCCTTTTCTCATAGCTTATCAGTGTTTTGGGAAGTAATATTTCATATAATCTGGTATCCCCTTTAATGATGTCGCACAAATGAGTTTATACATAAAATATGGGTTGCCCTATGTTTTTATATTTCTACCATTGGCAAAGAAAGCAAATGTTTTCTAACTAAAGCAATTTTCTGGGCAATGTAGGAATCCAAATAAAGGAAACCACTAGATTTTTTTCTGATTATTTCTTGATCTGAATAAATGTTTATTGGTTTATTGGTGCCATATCATATTTTCTGGCTTTTTTATCTTCTCCTGTTCCTTTCTTTTTTAACTTAGCTTATGAGTATTATGTAAAATTGCTGATAGAATTTCTCTACAAAGAAATTAATTTCATGGCAGGTTTTCTTTTTTTCTTTTTTTGTTTTTTTGCTCCTTGAGCACTTTAAGAGGAATATCACGAAATCATGCTTCTTATTAACTTTCCACACAATGAAATCAACTTGATTACCCTAAGCAGAGAGTCTCAGAATATTTTTGTTTATCTGCATCTAGTTTTTGCCTTCTGTTTTCATTTTTTTCAAGAATATCAATATAACAGTGAAATAAGCAGAATCAGCAGAACTACTTATACAGAACAATAATGTAAAAATAATCAACTTTGAAAGACTCAATAATATTGATCAACACAATAACCAATAATGATTTCAAAGGATTCATGGTGAAACACGCTACCTACTTGTAGAAGAGAATTGATGTACTCAGAATGCAAATTGAAGCATATTTTCTTGTTCCTTTTTCTTCTTTCAGGTTTTGTTTTTTAGTATACATGGCTAATGTGGACATTTGTTTTGCATGATGATACATCTTTGTAATGGGTTTTGTTTGTTTTGTTTTTTCTTGCCAGCTCAATGGGTAGAAGATGGTAAAGGGGAATAAGACAATGTATAACTGAAAATTAAATTAATTTTAAAAACAATTAATTAAATTAATTATTAATTTTATTTATTTAAAATATTATACAAATATAAAGTTATTAGTTTAATTTTAATTAATTAATTAGAATTGATTTTAAATTTAAAAACTTAAAAAATTTCAGCATTCACTTTTTTCAGTAGCATTTCAGCTTGGTCACTGTACAAAGATAAAGCATTGTGGCCTAATCAATAGTGCAATTATTATTTCCTAGACAATCTAAAATTGTGACATTTGGCATCTTTATTCCTGTTTTCATGCACTTGTCCACTTATTATGGAAAATAAAGGAGGCTGAATGGGTATTAAGGTCTAGTTTACATTTTTATTTGTTTCATGGACCACTGGGACCAAAAAAATCCATTACTCCTGATAACCAGCCTCTCTGTACAAGCCTGTGCAGTTTAGTAGTATTTGCCAAAGTTTGTACTTTGAAAGCAAAGTCCAAGGATACATCTACATCATGATTTCATTCAGCAATTGAGTGCTTATTATGTACATGCTAAGTGCAAGGGATGCAAAGACATATATAAAATAGTCCTTACCCATATAGACTGTATTTAAATGGAATAAAAGAACTAGAGTAGGATTTTTTGTGAAGTTATTTTTATTTTATAAGTTAAAGATAATGTGTTGTGATGGTTATAATAGTTTTATGAGTTGCCCAAAGTATTATTCTTCCATTTCTCATTTTAATTCTCTTTGACAATACTAAAGAATATTCATAGAGAATTAAGGAATTATCCCTTATGCCTAAGTCAATTCAATCTGTAGTTATATTACACATTCACTTTCTTCTCTTTCCCTCAGAATTATTCTTTTTGCATTTTTAATCTTTTAAACATCATAGGATCATAAGATAATAGATATTGATTTGCAAGAGATTTTAGTAGATAGTTTCATCCACTACCACTCCCAACTCTGGTAATTATTCAGATGGAACTCCTGATTCTGTTGGAATAGATCCAATGATATCCAGAGATCCATTCTGCCCTATTTGATTACTTTTATTACAGTTAGCCCTTAAAAAGAATGCCCATTCTAATCACTTCTTCTTTTAAGAACATCCTTAAGTGCCACTCCTCCTTTAACCAGTCTGTGACCAGAGATTTTAAAATTTAAAATTTAAGGAATTCTGATGAAATTTATACTTTTCTTTCTGAATGTGTAATGTTTGTCTGAATCCAAAAAGTGATTTTCCCAGCAAATATCTGACTTAATTGCCAAATGGAGAAATGTCTGGCATAAGAACATGACATTAGAATACAAACTGGTTTCTAAAATTGTGCAAAGAATAGTAAAGGACAGTCACGAGCAATACAAAACCATAAACCAAAGAAAACCAGTGGAGTATAAAACCAGTTTAAAGAATGCTATAGAGGGAATGGGCCCCAAAGGGTGGAGTAAAAGCAGAGACTTGCTTGAGCTCTCCCCCAAACCTTGAGCTCTCCTCCAAATACCCATAAAAATGGCACTAAACAAATTCTAGAGCAGCAGAACCCACAAAAAGACAGAGTGAAATAAATTTCCAGCTCAAGACAACCTGGATGGTTGATGGGAAGGGTCTGCTGCAATGGGCTGGGAAAGGGGCACAGTTCAGCTGCGCAGGAAAAGACCAGGTCTCAGCAAACCTGGAGCAGGCCTTAGGGGACAGAATAACTGGTAGCTGTGGTGGTTTCCAGACTAAGTGCCAAAGACAACTTAGAAGGGCAGTAGGAAAGGTCTGGTGGACCTGGGTGAGAAAAGAGCAAGGTCAAGCCCCAGTTGTGGCACAACCCTAGGGCAGCAGCTGCTTCCAGAGCTCTCTGCTCACAGATGGTGGGAGTAACAAGTGGCTGATCAGAGGGGGATTGCAGGGATCTCTTTGCTGGTGCTCAGGTAGGATTCTCTTGTTTTGCTCCTGCTTGAATCTGGATTGCAGTCCTGGGTGTTGGTCCTGGGGCAAGAGGAGCATTGGATTACTCGAAACAGCTCCACAAAACCCCTAAAGCTTGGGACAGTACATTCTCCACATTGGAAGCAGACCCCTACCTTAACAAGGAGTTTAAAACTCAAGTAATTAGCTGGGATCGTGAACAAAGGCACAAAAAAAGTCAAACCATAGCATTTTTCTTTGGTAACAAAGAAGATCAAAACATACAACCAGAAGAAGACAACAAAATCAAAGCTCCTACATTCAAAGCCTCCAAGAAAAATATGAATCAGTCCCAGGCCATGGAAGAGCTCAAAAACAATTTTAAGAAGCAAGTTAGAGAAACAGAGGAAAAACCAGTAAAAAAAAATTAATGATGCAAGAAAATCATGAAAAACAAGTCAACAGCTTACTGTTACAATAAAAATACTGAAGAAAATAACACCTTAAAAATAGATTAATCCCAATGGCAAAAGATGTCCAAAAAGCCAATGAGAAAAAGAATGCCTTAAAAAGCAGAGTTGGTCAAATGGAAAAGGAAGTCCAAAAGCTCACTGAAGAAAATTCCTTAAAAATTAGAATGGAGCAAATGGAAGGTAATGACTTTATAAGAAATCAAGAAATTTTAAAACAAAACCAAAAAAAATGATAAAGGGGATAGGGTGAGTTGAAGATGAAGGGATATCTAAAAAATAAAATCAAAGTGTGGGAGAGGATTATTCTGGGAAGAGAAAGGGAAATTGTTTTTATATGCAACTGGGAAATAAGATATACAGGCAATGGGGTATAGAAATCTATCCTACCCTACAGGAAAATAGAAGGGAAAAAGGATAAGAGAAAGAGATGGGGGGACAGTGATAGGGAGGGCAGACTAGGGGAAAGGGTATTCAGAATGCCCATCATCTTGTGGTGGGGAGAGGGGAGAGAAGGGGAAAAATTTGGAACTCAAAATCTTGTGGAAGTGAATGTTGAAAATGAAAAATAAATTACCTAATTTTTTTTAAAAAGCTGGAAAAACTTACACAAACTAATGAAAAGTGAAATGAGTAGAACCAGGAGAAAGTTGTACACAGTAACAGCAATATTGTAAGATGATCAACTGTGAATGACTTAGCTATTCTCACCAATACAATGATCCAAGATAACTCTGAAGGACTTATGATGAAAAAATGCTATCCATCCCCAGACAAGTAACTGATGGAGTCTGAATACCAATGGAAGCATACTTTTTTTTAACTTTCTTTGCTTTTCTTGTATTTTTTAAAATTTTGGTATGTATTTTCTTTTACATGACTAATATGAAAATATGTTTCACATGGCTACACATATACAACCTACATGAAATTATTTGCCTTCTCTTTGAGGTGTGTGAGAAGGGAGAGAGAGAATTTGGAAATCAAAATTTTAAAAATGAATGTTGAAAATTGTTTTACATGTAACTGGGGAAAAATAAAATACTAAATAAAAAAACGAAAAAAAATAAAAATCTAATAGAACATTAAAAAAGAATGCTAAGATATTCAAATATGCAAAGTCACCTAAGAATATGCTAGGATGGAAATGGAAAGAGGATTACAAAATGAAGAAAAGGGGAAATGATTTGCAAACAAAAAATATTTTTAACAAACTGTCTTCTCCACTAAAAGTGGAGCTACTGTATTTTGACCTCAATAGCCTCGTCTTCAAGATGCTTATAGAAGACACAGAAATAGCACTAAAGAGATGAAAAGAAAAAAAAAAGCCCTGAATTGAAACAAGTAAGTGTATATGTGTGCATTCATGTTTGTGTGTGTGTGCATGCATATGTGTGTGTATGTGTATACTCACTAGCTTTGAACAACTAAAGATTATATCTCATGTAGAAAAATAAAAAAAGGTAATAATTGGTTTGCACATACTGCAACAAATACTCAATGAGTAATTCAGAAGAACAAAGTAATGGATATCATCAAGGAATTGTATTGCAGGATAGAATATTGGATAATTGCCTAGAAAGATGAAAGGATGATAGGCAGACAGCAAACATCATCAACTTTTACCCCTCTTTGTTGGAAAAAAAGCAAGGAAAACCCCTAAGACATGAGGGGAAGTGGAGCTGCTTGTGAAATTTTGATAGAAAATGGACAATAGGGGCAGCTAGGTGGCACAGTCAATAGAGCACCAACCCTGAAGTCAGGAGGACCTGAGTTCAAATCCAGCCTCAAACCAAACACTCGACACTTGTGACCCTGGGCAAGTCACTTAACCCCAACTACCTTAAAAAAAAAAACAAAGAAAATGGACAATAGCATAACTGAATTATGTGTAACCTGCATTGTTGGAGAGAATTATCTAATCCATGAAATCATAGATGTATTTGATTATTTGAGAGATTCTCTGAAGTTCCCATTAAGGTTCTTCTTAATCAAACCTCAATCTATTGTTCTGCCTTTTTTTTTTAAATAGAAACAGTTAAGTATGCATTCTAATGACTCCACCAGCTCCCCCTTTAAATCATTTCAATCATAATAGCTTTACTGTATGTGTGGTTTCCCTTTGATGTTTCCCAGAAATGATGAAGAAACCAAGCAAACTGTTGCATTGTTATTTATTTTTCCAAAGACGAAGGGTATGAAACATGTTAACGTAAATAGACTTAATGATGAACAGTAGAAGCTTTTAAGATTTTTGTAATGACCTCTGAATATCTATAAATAAAGCTATTCATTTTGTGCTAGCAGGAAAAAATAAGCATCAATTTATTACCGATAACAAATTGTCCACTTTCCACTGAAGAGTACTAGAATTTAAATTCAAAGCTAAGCTCATTTCTGTTTCCTTCTTGATATTTTTTCTTTACACCCATATACAATTAAGCATATTAGATTATACACTATCTCAATATTATGAATGAATAGCTGAAGGGGAAGTTTATATCTAATGAGCATAACAAATCAGCAGGTTCCAACCTCTTCCTCATTCTTAGAAGCAGCACTTAAGCAACTAGATTGCAATTTTCCCATGCAATTTGGATATCCTTTTTTCATGTTTCAACAACCAGAATTTTCTATAACTAACCCATAAAACTGTGTAACCTGTGGGTCTGAAATATTTGAATTCTAGGAGCCTTTCATTGTTAATTACCTGTATTTGAATTAATACTAATAATAAAGACTTTTTATTCATTTTTATTTATATTTCTGAGAAGATGAAGATATTCTGCTCTCATAGTTACTTGATATGATTTCTTTTCAAAGTCTGGTGTATATTTTCCTATTGAGATGCACAGACATGGTATTGACTGATCTCTTAAATTCAGCCTTTTTATTTGGTCTGTGAGTATTTTCTGAGCAGTGCTCAAGTAGATACTTTGAATAGAGGAAAAAAAAACTTTTTCTCAGAAATGCAGCTACCCCATATGCTTCAGATATTGGAATTTTCCCAGAATGCCGTATTTAAATTTCATGAAGCCATGCAATTTTAACACACTTAAAATGTGATTTGATATCATAAGTTAACAAAACATAATGTAAAATATAAATTAGATTGTCTACTAATTTTTCATTAAAAAATGTGTACTCTACCTAGGTGGCTCATTAGAAATGTAACACATAGAAAGAGAAGCTGGACCAGCCTACCTCACTGCAAGTTTCATACATGTAAGGCAGCTGGATGAACAGCAGATATATTTTGTGGCACTACTTATAAGTTGAGAGGAGTTCATAGTAGAGAATATTGTGCAAAGATATTCTATAGCATACTGCTTGGGCTGCCTGTGTTAGGTCTGTGAATGGCTAAATTAGAGCTGACTTGATCTGAAAGCAAATGGGACACAAAATATGATCAAACTGCAGCTATAGTCATGTACTGAGTGATATCTCAAGCCATCCTTCCTTTTTCTGATATAAGGATGTAGCTGGAGAAATGGACTCATTTAACTGGTCAAAATATTTGAAATTTTGAAAAGCTAATGAGGTATTTTGTTTTGACTTCCACCACCCACCAATACTTCCAACAATACTATTACAAAGTATGTCTCTAAAAAATATTTATTGATGTTTAACATAATGTTTGAGTGTGCCTTTAACACAGAGAATATGATTGATGAATATCAATCCTTGAATTTCTGTCTATGACTTTGACTCTATGAAGCATCCTTAAAGGACTATATCTATGAGATTAATTAGACTCATTCTAATAGTTCCATAATCAGTATGACATGTCTCAGAGTTCCAGCTTTCCACCAGATCATGAATATCTGAAGGAATCAGCCTTAAAAATGATAATTCCAGTGTACTTCACAGATATAGTGAAGCTACATGAAGTAAAATGGCATTGAGAATGTAATTGTGGTATAATCACTTTGATCTTTTTAACTGTTGGACAATAATGCTGGAGCTAGTCCAAACTTCAAGCATATAAATGCAATATTTTCTCCATAGAGAAAAAAGAGGATAGATGTATATTGGAAAGGCTGACTGAGAGTCAAGAGTCCAGGGTTTGAGTTCAGGCTTTGCTATTAATTAGCTTTGTGATTTGGGGCAAGACTCTTAAATACTTTGAATCACACTTTCCTCATTTGGAAAATGTGGATGTCAGAACATATGGTGTCTAAGTGCCTGACACATAGTAGTTGTTTAATAGGTGTTGACTGATTGACTGTTAGTACTCTCCCAGATCTGACATTCTGTGATTCTAAGAAAAAGTCTTATTTGTTAAGGATCATGAAGAAGAGAAAAAGAAAAAAAAGAGATGGAGAAGTAAAGGATTGGGGAGAGGGAGACATTTAGTACTGCCATATTTACAGTATCTGTCTACTATAATATCTGTCTTTAAAATGAAAAAAGAAAATAAAAGGAAATATACATATATACATATATGTATGTATGTATGTATGTATATATATATAATATATGTATGTATGTATGTATATATATATATTTGTGAGGCTTCTGGCCTCACATACTTCCTAGCTGTATAACCCTGGGTTAGTTACTTCACCCTGTTTGCCTCATTTTCCTCATCTGTAAAATGAGCTGGAGAAGGAAATGGCAAACCACTCCAGTATCTTTGCCAAGAAAATCCCAAATGGGATCAGGAAGAGTTGGACACAACTGAAACTACTGAATAACAATATTATGTCATGTGTCAAAGATACCTAAATACCATTGTTGTTAGGGCACCAAATCAGAAGTAAGTTCAGCCAGTAAAATTTGGACCAGAAGCTCTAGGCTGGATCTGGCCATAGCTCTTATCATTACTTGTTTAACTAACTCTGTTGGATGTTGTGTGTAGACTGTAGGGGATCATAAGCCTCTTTTTAGGACAAACAAAGATACATATTTCTCTCACCAACCACAAAGATAACTTATGGAAAGGAGATGAGGAACAAAAATTTCATGTCACAGCTGGTTCTCTCCTATCAGATTTGAAGGGTATTTCACTAACATTCCACTAACTTTCCCCATATGGTCTCTGGACACTGAGTTTAGGCTGTTTCAGTATTATATATAGCAACCTCTTTTCTGTTATGAGCTCCCTGAAGACTCCAAGGAAGTGTATAATCAGTCAATTTTTACTTGATTCAACTAGCTACCACAGTACAGTCATTGTGCAGAGTTCAGTGGGAATCGATATGTACCACAAAGCGCTCCATGTGCATGTTTCTGTTTCAACACTTCCCAATTCTTTGTTCTCTCTACTATATTTAAAACAAGAGAACATATGAAAGACAAAACATTGCTAAGGAAAATGCAGATGCCTCAGCCTCTCCCACCCCACCTGTCCAACCTTGGAGATTGTAAGATTTCGTGTGAATATTCGTAAAGAGCCATAACTAGCACAATGATGAACAGTACTTTGTACCAAGATGTCAACATCCAGAAGGCATGCCCCCCATCCCAGTGGCACTGTCAGTACACTGCTCTTTAAGTCTTCATCACCATACCCCAATCTCAAGGAGCCTGTCATCTTCGATGTTGTCAAACAATTCCATGAAATGCAGACTGCAGCATTCCCAATGCTGCCTGAACCAGAATAAAATTTAATTGGGTAATATTTAACAAAACAAATAAAAATGCAATAGACCATAAATAATGTTAACATATGGTTTTCTAAATAAATATGTGGAGGCAATAATTCTTATATAGGGTTTAGTGCCCCCTCTTTCTGTTTGAGTTTGAGACCACTGAATTCTAAATTAACTTCTCTATTTCAAGTAAATCATCTGTCTCAAACTCTAAATTTTCTATATCTCGCATATTCAGCAGGTGTTCAGGAGTAGGAAAGAAGAGAGGATTAAATATGCCACATAAGCTGTGAGTTTTAGTTTAGAGTTTGGCATCAAAAATCCAGGTTATAGCCTAGGACTTAGGAGGTGGGGAACCTTCAGCCACACATGGCCCTCTAGGTCCTCAAGTGTGGTCCTTTGACTCTAAGAGCCTCAAGTGTGGCCTCAAGGCCACAGGCTCCCCACCCCAGCCTAGGCTCTTCCAAAGGCTAGTTGTGAGACTGGAAAATTTCACTCCACCTCTCTGAGCCTAACTTTTTTGATTCATAAAATGGGAGGATGAATAGTGACCATATTTACCTTGCCTGGCTATTGCTGGAAAGGGTTTGGTAATGTTAAATTACTATATGAATGTATTATCATGTGGAAGATATATATTTTAATGGAACCATGAGCAAGAATAGCTCACTTATCAAATACTAATTGGACTGGTTTTAAAGGTTACGAAAGAGGAGGAAAAACAACAAAAAATCTCTCATCACCAGAGTAAGGGGGTATTTAATGTGACCAATGAATGTAAAGTACTAGGCAAAAATGAAATGAAGAGGGGAAAAAAGGGAACATTATTGTAAAATTCCATATGTTCAAATGATCTTTCATTAAGGGTTCTGCAGAAAATTAACATAATTTGTCTTTCAATGATAAATAATTATTCAATGCTTTATTTTCCTCAGTGCCTAATATGGATGCTTTGGTATCACATATTCATTGCCCTAAACTTTTAATATACAAAAAGCTTTAGTAATAAAGGCATTTATGGGAAAGAATGGGGCCAGACCTGTGATTTCACTAATATGGGAAACTCTTCTCCAAAGAGGGAATTCCCTTTACAATCTCCAGATTGACATCTTTTTATAAGTTTTCAGACATAGGGAGTTCCCTAAGAGGTTTTGATCATAGTATCATTGATTTAGTGCCAGGAGAGACCTTCAAGGACATTGAGTCCAAACCCCTCATTTTACACATAAGTAAACTGAAGCTACAAGTGAGTGGCTTGCCCTAGGTTATACAGCCCATATGGGTCACAGATAGGTTGTTGTTGCTGTTGGTCTTTCTTTCTTGAAGAGGACCATGACATCAAGAAGGTGATGCCATGACTTGCAAGTTAATTGGATTGAAGTGAAAGGGTATTGTGCAAAGTCACCAGTCTCACTCTCTCCCCCAGAGCCATCTGGGTCCAGTGACAAGTTATAGAACAGGACAACTGGAGATGGCACCAGATGCAAAGAACAATGAAGTTCTTGAAATGTGACCCCACAGAAGAATATGAATCTGGATCTTCCTGGCTCTGAGGCCAGTTTTTGATTAACTGTGAGAGGCTGCCCATGAAATGACATATCTACTACTCTTTAAAATTTGCAGTCTTTCACATGAACATCTTATTCAATTCTTCTAATCACCACCTAAAATACTATCTTTTGCAAGAAGGATTCTAACGGCTTCTCTTTGTTAACTATTTCCAATTCATTCTGTATATAGCTTATTTGTACATATTTGTTTGTTGTCTCCCTCAAGGGGCACATAAATGTTTATTAATTGATAGAGAGAGATACTACAGCTATTATTACTCTCACTTTTTTCATTTTATTTTATGAGTAAGTGACTTGCCCATGAACCCATAGCTGGCAAGTGACTAAGCTTGGATTTGAAATTAGGTCTTCTTTATTTTAAGTACTGGACTTGACTTACTTTGCCCCAGTGTTTATCTTCTTAGAGCCTTTGTCTTCAGATAAAAGAATTGTCCCATTCCTTTCTCTTTCATATCAGGGTGATCTAAATCCCAAGCTACAGCTGACAATTTTTTGAAATTGTGATTCAATGAAAGGATAGACTAATTATGCATCTTGTACAGACAAATCTCCAAATATTAGAGGTTATTTTGCCCATTTGTAATTTTATTTATTTGTCTCCTACATGTTACTCACGTTTCAGTTCATATTGTTGCTCAAGAGCATATGTTTAAAGGACAACAGGGAAAAAGGTGCGATCAACCCAAATCAGTCAATCTTACTAATGGTTAGCAGCTCTGGGGGAAAGTAAACTGACAGAAAAAGGTTGGAGTCGCTCATGAAAATGAGATTTTTTTGTAATTTTTTTTTCTTTTTTTGGTCTGTATTCCACTTGCGTCTAACCATATTTCATGTATTCCTTTCCCCATTAGCACAGCAAATTGAGACCTGACTGTACTTATTTTGAAATATGGAGAGATTCTTGATTTCACCAGTGTGGGTAGTCTCTCCATAGTTACAGATCTTAATGCCTATAAACTATTTTATCCTGCATTTAATTCAATTAATTTCCAGTCAATTCAATTCACCAAGCACACCCTAGACCACTGACTCTTTCTGAGAACCATTCATTGATCTCATAATTCAAGACAACCAGTTGAGAATATATGGGAGAAAGTTTGGATAAGAAAATAGTGTCCTCTATAGGTATATTCTGAGCCCAAATTTGCCTACCCCAGGGAAGGCAATGCAGTAACCTCCTAAAGGAGAAGCAGAAGCTGGATATAGTAATGGGACCTGAGTTCAATCCCAGTTCTACTATCTACTAGCCATGTGATCTTAGCCATTTAAACCCTATTTGTTCCTCATGTATAAGATAAGAGGATTGGATTAGATTTCCTCTAAGATTGCATCTACTTTTAGAGTGATTTTATGATTCTATGAGCTTTCAGGGCCAAAGCAATGGCCATGTGTATTTGTGTGCAGGAGGAGAAGAGGAGGCTACTGAGTCCCCATGGTCCACATCCCCTTGGTGCCTCCATATGTTCCCTTTCCATTGGTCAAGAGTCCAACCTTCCATAGGAACTAAGGGACCTGGCTCAAAGGAGCAAGCTAGAGACAGTTCTCCCTTTCTGTGCTAAAAATGGGCAAATATTTAGAAGCTCTTATGTTGATTCTTCCTCCATTACAAAAAAAAAGCTCATTTTTCAGATGAATATCATATCATCCATAGGTTCATGGAATAATGGAAAGGACCTTAAATATTATCTGGTTAAGACACCCTCATTTTTATAAGCAATGAGACTCAGAGAGATTTAGCAACTTTCTAAAGGTAAATGGTGAATAAAGGGCAGAAATGAAATTTAAAGCCAAGTCTTCTGGTTCCAAATTCAGTTTTTATTCACTATTCCACCCTGCCTCCTCAAAGCAGAGGTTCTTAAGCTAGGATCCTTGAAGAGATCATGAATAGACCCAATGAATAGGGGTCCATGACCATAAATGGGAGATGGGGGAAGAACAACTTTATTTTCCCTTATCTCTAGCTGAGATTTAGTCAATCTTCCATTTATTTAAAAAAAAACATTAATCTGAGAAGTCATCCATAGGCTTCAACAGACTACCAAAGGTGTCCACAATACCAAAAAAGTGAAACCCTGACCTAAAGGATTTCAAAAGGATAATATTGAACACAGGTTACTAACAAGGCCTTCTCTGCCATTTCAGTTGATTTGCCACTCTTATAAGGCAGAAAGATATTTTTAAAGTGGAGATATCCTTGCTTCTAGATACAAATCACAATACTTTATAAAGCTGATTTTCAAGTAGCATCAAGTAACCTGACCAAAGTGCATGACATAACTAAAAATCCAAAATAGAGATAACTTCATTTCCTATATTTTCTTAAAACTATGAAAGAAAAGAAAAAAAGTAAAATATACAATTCAAGCACTTGTAATAGAAAATTGTTGATAATTCTCCATCATAAAAAATGGGACTATAATGTAAAACAAGAAGAGACCATCATCCTGACTTGTCATTATGCCATCAGACACTACAAGCTACCAACAGTCAATAAAAATAGACCAAGAATAATTAAATTAGTAGGGCTCAGAGAAAATGGGGTTCAACAGTATTGACAGCTTTAAGGGGAATAATTTCATCTTGAAGCAGTTATAATGGTACCATTTCTGACACAGAAATAGACTGTCATTATTCTGTAGTTGCATTTTAGTTTACACTTGTAGAACTTTTATTACATATTCTTGTAATAAGGCAACTTTGTCAGATTTTTTTCCTATGGTTTCAGTGGGGTGCATCAGTTAGAATATTAACAGGATTTCTTGTGCTTTAAGAAAGGTGCATGTTAAAAAAAAAAAAAAAGAAAGGACCATGTACAAAAAGAATGTATTTGAGTATACATAAGAAAGCAAATTGTTTTTTGTCACTGATGCATAAAAAAAGAATTCTTAAAAAAATATAGGAATATACAACTATACAATCTCCTTAATAGGTACCTCTTCTCCATAGCAACCATGTATGGGTTCAGGGATAAAACTTCCTGCAGATTTTACAGCCCACTGAGCTTGCCTTTCATTGTTCAGCATAGTACTAATAACTATTTTTTTTGGTCAGTGTTATTATGCAGATGTATCAAGAAGTCATACCAATTATTCATTTTTCTTTTGAAATGGTGGTCATCAAACATATCCCATCACTCACTTTAAGGAAAACAAACAAACCACTGTAAGGGGACAGAAAGCCTCTGAGGCACTATTATTCTAGAAACAGAATTGCTAACAATTGTCTTCGTGAATTTAGATATAGATGTGACTGAGGCAGTATGAGAGACCAAATTACAGCATTACAGACCAAATTACAGGACGCTTTTTGGTTACATAGTAAGGCCTAAAAAAATTGGTATTTGGAGCTGATGTGGCAAAAGTAGGTTGTACTTTTCTATTATTCATGAAAATGTCTTTTGTTAAAAAAAAGTTTTAATTAAGTTTATTAGCAATAATCAATGTATTATGATATATGGGATCCTAGATTATATGGTCGTAGATTTAAAGCTGGAAGGAAGCTTAGAGGTCTTCAAATCCACCTCCTGCCACATTTTATAAAGGAGAAAATTGAGGCTGAGGGGAGTTAAATAACTTGCCCTAAGAATAATGCCTGAAAAGTTGGTAATATAAACTGCACATGTCCTTTTACCCAGCATATATCACCACAAGGCCTTAACCCCAAAGAAATAAAAAAGGAAAGGAACCCACATATACAAATATGTTTTTATGGTTACGAATAACTGGAAACTAAAGGGTGCCTATCAATAGAGAAGTGGCTGAATAAATTATGGCATATAAGTATGAGAGAATGCTCATGCAAAGACATGATGAAAAGCACAGTTTCAGAGAAAACTGAGGAGACATATGAACTGAAGCAAAATGAAATAAGAACAATATTTACTGTGAAAACAACATTGTGAAAAATAAACAATTTTGGCCGTTATCAATCAGGATTCCACAGAATAGATGATGAAGAATACTACCCAACTCCTAAGTATCTTTTTTTCCTGGAATATGGTAGGTGCTTAATAAATGATTATTGACTGACTAACAGGGAAGTAAAGGAATAAAGATGTGAAATGAGAGTTCTAAAATACATGTGGCAAAGGTGGAAATGTATTTTGCTTGAAAATGAATATTTGTCAAAAGAGATTTCTTCCAAAGAGGGTAAAGGGATTTGGAAGGAGAGAAAATATTCTTTTTTTGTTAATTGAAAAAAAATTAATTAAATTAATAAAAAACAAAAACCTTGCCAAGGACCATATTGCTACTAAGAGCTTAAGATAGAATTCAATCTCTGGTCTTTTTAATTGTTAGTTTATCTAGTATACCACTGAATTAACCATACCAGAGTGTCCCAATCCTTATGATTGTGGCATAAAAGGATGCCACAAGAATATTACCTGGTATTGATTCCCTACATCATCTTTAGAAATATACCCAAATTTCATTTGTTTATTAATTTTTTTTAAGACTCCCAAGCTCATGTAGCAGGAGCCAAGTAATTGGGTCAATGAATGTGTCACCCAGCCCACTAAAACAGAGAAAGAGATACATTGGGTGTTTAAATGTTCTTTTGTTACTTCTATAGTGAAGGTGTCAACAATCAAAAGAACTTAAAATGCACTGAAAAATTCAGTGAAGTGTCAAAGCATTATTAGTAAATCCATTTTTACAAAAGGATAAATGGCTTTCGTGGTTTTAATAAAGAAATACCATTACTGATGTCAGTCCAGTTTAATGGTGTTTTTGTTTATTCATTTCTTTTTCATATGAAAACAGAGGTAAGACCTATGATTTCATCAGATGGTGAACTCCCTATATTGCAGCTCCTTCCACTCACCAGCTTCTGTCTTAGTAGCTATTTCTTGGAAAGTTGTCAAAGTCAAACAGATGTTAAGGAACTTTTCGAAAGTCACATAGCTCATAAATGTCAGAGGTGAATCTGACTTCAAGCCCAGCACCTTCTCTATGGAGTGCATAGTGTAGTTAGGGGAGTCCTAGACCTGCAATCAGGAAACACTAGAATCACTTCATGCCCATGTCATCTACTAGCTATGACTCCTAGGTTTTTGTCTTCGTATCTCCAGTACTTTGTATTTAGCACTTTAATAGATGGGCAGCTAGGAGATACAGTGGACAGAGTGCCAGGCCTGAAGTCAGAACTCATCTTCCTAAGTTCAAATCTGGCCTCAGACACTTACTAGCTGTGTGGCCTTGAGCAAGTCACTTAACCCTGTTTGTCTCAGTTCCTTATCTGTAAGCTGTAGAAGGAAGTAGCAAATGACTCTGGTATATACCAAGAAAACCCAAAATGGGATCACAAAGAGTCAGACATAACTGAACAACAATAAATGATTGTTGTGGTGGTAGTGGTGGTACTGTTACTAGTGGACCTTGGGGAAGTCATTTGACCATTTTGAAACTCTATGGCTTAATTTTTTTGTTTTATATTGTTGCTATTTTATAGCACTTTACCATCACCACCACCACCACCATCACCACCACCACTATTACTACTACTACTACTACTACTACTACTGATTGTTTTTAACAATATAAATCTTTTTTCTGCCAAAAAAAAGCAAGCTGAAGACAAAAACATAGTTTTCATTTAATTACACCCATCGATGTTCCAAAATCCATGGATCAGACTATAATTGTGGAGGTTAATAAGCTTTTGGAGTTTCCTCTTTAATGGTAAAGAATAGTGTAGAGTGAAATCAGCACCAGCTCCCCTAAAAGTGACCAAGGAAATTTTACAGTCCTTTAATGGTTAGCTTTTTTTTTTCAAACATGATGCCATGCTCTAAATGCACCCTCTACAGAATATTTGTGGCAGTGTAGTGAATAGAAAGTCAACATTGGAATCAGGAAGACTTTGGTTCAAGACCTGAATCTGACAAAAACTAGATATGTAACCATGGGCAAGTCACACAAACTCTCAGGGCCCCATGCAACTTTCTTAAGAATATAAGATGCAGAAAAACCCCCAATCTATATGAGAAAAGGGAGTTTCTAACACCAGGAATTCTTAAGCCAAAAATATCTTAACCCCTTAACCCCAACCCACTCAAACAAACAACAAACAAATTAAGCTCCTTGAGGGTAGAGACATTTTTGCCTTTCTTGTATACCTAAAGTGCCTGGCACATAGCAAGTGTTTATTAAATGTTTTCTGATAGGCTAACTGTATATTGATTTGAAATTTACCTTGTGCTATGAAGATTGACACTTCTGAATGCATCTCATGCTTATGTACTTGCAAAGATAAAATGTGTTGAACATCCCTTGAAATAGGGAAACATGTCACATCTTCAAATATGGTGCCACACAGCACCCCATGGGTAATTCTGCTTATGCTAGATATACTCTGAATGGATACAGATATAATAATCTCTAAATAAAAAAAAATTGAAGTGCAAAAATCTAAAAGCTCAGAAAATCCCCAAGATAAAGTTCCTGAATCAATGCTAACTTGGTCACAAATTCTGAATCTCATATAACCTATTTGATAAGTAACAGTGTCTACAGTCTAGGGGTATCACAGCAAACAGCAGAGAGGCTATGGAACCTCAATGAAAATAGTCCTATTCTAGAATGCTGATTTTCCATCTTGATAAAGAAATATCTTTTAATGTCATTTTTGGATACTTGAACATTTATGAGATTCAGAGGGGAAAAAAGGGAACAGGAGGTCAATTAATCAATAAGCATTTACTAAATGCCCAATCTGTTTCAGGCATTGGAGATACAAGTCAGTTTTACAAAGAATTAGCGAATCCTATTCACAGTGAATATACACTGCGAAACTCAATTTCTCCTTCTGTAAAGTCATGATTTTTCCCCTCTTCTAAATTGTATGAAGAATCCCTAAGAGAGATTATTTAATTATGTATTTTAAAATCTTATTTACTAATTTAATTATTTTGCCTTCACCCTGTCTCCCCCCATGAGAATATTATTTCCATTCATTCATTGTATAAATGATTGTATTGTATGGTAAATGAATGAAAACAATGTCTTTATGTGTCTCACAAGCCAAGGTGCTGTGCTGAAATGCACTAATGTACAGTGAAGTGTGGTTGGAGTGATACTGGGGGTCTACAAATGAGAAACTACTGAAGGCCATTTTTTTTTCAGAGAACAGTAGCTGTGGGTCTGAGTTTTAATGACTAAACGAGCAGCTATGTTTCTTATTTGCCCACCAAAAAAAAAGATTGAACAGGTATTGAACAGAGAAATCAGCATGGACAGAGCAGAGCATCCTGAACATAATGCTTCTCAGTGTTGCAGTCTGTTCTCATTTTGTTTTTAAAAGTGATCAGACTGTGATAATGTGCATTTCTTCCCTATGCCACAATTTGTACATTTTTATATGGATCTCATGTCTACTATGTAAAGTCAAATATGAAGATTTACAGCTGATAATCAGAACCACTATGCAGTTAAAGATTGAAGGGGCCATGAGTAGCCAAAGTGGCCAAAGCCCTAGGGAATGCTTACCTATGAACCAATCTAGCTGGCAGATGAATCAGAGAGAGGGGGGAGAGATAAAGGAATACCAGAATTCAGGACCAAATTTATAAGTGGGTAGTAATGGGAAAAGCCAGGGTGGTAACCAATAACAGATAGTGAAGAATGCAGACTTTCAGCTGTGTCTAGGAAGGTATATCTATGATGAACCAGATTGAAGGGAATAAAAAAGTCTAGGATGTAGATAGGGTGAGATAGAAAACCAATTAGGCACTTGTAGAGCATGTCAGCTTTCTGCGAGGCACAGTGATTTAAAGAATAATGTCCTGGTTTTAGAGTTAGAAATAACTGGGTTCAAGTTCCAACTTAGATGCTTACTTATTGGGTAAAAAAGAATAATGTCCTGGTTTTAGAGTGAGAAATAACTGGGTCCAAATTCCAATTTAGATGCTTACTTATTGGGTAAATCATTTTATCTGGTTTAGTTTCCTCAAATGTAAAAATGGGATAATAATGACACATACACCATAAGGTTATGGGGAGAATCTAGATCTAGAAGAGACCTCAGAAGTCATTGAGTCCAATTATCTCTTTACAAATAAGGTAAAGGAAGAAAGGAAACAAGGATTTATATGACACTTACCATGTGCCAGACACTGTGCTAAACTTTGGGGATACAAATGAAGGTGAAAAATAGTTTCATCACACAAGGAGCTCACAGTCTAAAGGTATGATGGTGCCCCAGAAAGAGAAGAGAGGAAAAAGAGGATACACAACTATGTACAAAAGAGATATTTATAGGATGAATTAGAGATAATCACAGAAGGAAAGCACTAATGTTAAAGAGAACCAGGAAAGGCTTCATACAGAAGGTGGGATTTTAACAAAAATGTGAAGAAAGCCAGGAGATAGAGGTGAAAAGGGAGAGAATTCCAGACTTGAAAGATAGTCAAAGAAAAGGAACAAAGTAAAGAAATGGAGTATAAAAAAATGAATTATCTTCATGAGGAACAGCAGGGAGGCCAATGTTGAGGATAATCTTTGCATAGAAGTAAGGCATAATAACATTGGAAAGGTAGGAAAGAACCATATTAAAGGCTTTAAAAGACAGCATTCTATAGTAGATCCTGGAAGCAATAGGGAACTCCTGGAGTTTATTGAATGGGGTAGGCCTGGGGTTTGCCACAGTCAGATCTCTACTTTTGGAAGATCAATTTTACTGGTAAGTGGAGGATGGATTGGAGGGTCTGCACCAGGATGATGAAGGAGATATATATATATATATATATGTATGTATGTATGTATGTATGTATGCATATGTGTATATGTGTTTGTATATATATATGAGAGATATGAAGGCAGAATTGATAGGACTTGGCAACAAATTGAATGTGGAGGTTGTAAAACAGAATGAGAAGTCAGGGATGACGCCTGGATTGCTAGTCTGGGTGACTGGGAAAATGATAGTACTCTCCACTGAATTAGGGAAGTTATGAAGAAGGAAAGATTTAGGAAAGATTATGAGTGCTGGACATGTTGAGTTTAAGATGTCTCTAGGATAGCCAGTTCAAGATGTCCAACAGAGGGTTGTAGATGAAAGAATAAAGGTCATGAGAAATTAGGGCTGGGCAAATAGATATGAGAATTATTAACATAGAGATGATAATTGAATTCATGAAAGCTGATGAGGTAACCAAGCAAAATAGTATTAAAGGCAGAAGAGGGAAGGGTCCAGGACAGAGTTTTGAGGGATATTAACCTTTGTGAACTGTGCAAAGATCCAGTGAAAGATACTGAGAAAGAGTAGTGAAACAGATAGATGGAAAAAAAATCCAGGAGAGGGGCAGGGCCATTAAAAAATAATAATGAAAAGTGAGTATCAAGGAAAAGAGGGTAGTCATCAGTATCAAAGGCAGCAGAAGGATCCAAAAGGATAAGAATTGAGAAAAAAGCCAACTGACTTGGCAATTAAGAGATTTTAGGTAACTTTGGAGAGGGCAATTTCAGTATTTTCTTTGCCTCATTTCCCTTACTGATAAAACAAGGGTGTTGGTTTATATGACTTCTAACATCATTTGTAGTTCTAGCATCCTGGGAGATATGATTTATATAGACAGGGACATCTACATGTTCTTTTTAATACTTTTATTCTTTAAGGTCTTTTCATTGTTTAAATGTGGCCTTATCTTTTGCTTGAAGACTATACATATGCATGTGTGTATGTATATATACAAATATGTATGTATATATAAATATTTAAAAAGTATTAGTTGAGCTCAGTTTCCTGGTGAAAGTAAACAATTTGTGAAAATTCAAAAATAATTTCATTTAGTAATGGTTGCAATCAAGGTAATGTTACATAAAGATTCAATTTTAATAATAAAGCTATGTATGTAATTAGTAACGTATCGATCAGCTATGATGATTTTTTTTCCTTTTTTTTGTCTTTAAAATATTTTAGTTATATGGAGTGGTTTTTTGGGAAGCAAAGAGAGAGCAATAACACTGGGGACAATTTTGATGATGTAAAAAAGACATTAATAAAAATGTATTTTTTAGAAGTGTATATCTAACTGTAATTAATTAGTCCTTGATTTTCCTTCAGGGGACGACATGCATCTAGGTGAGTCTGTCATTATGAAACAATTTCTACATATGGCTAAAACTGGATTACAAAAGCATCCTCCATAGAAATCTTCCCTAGGAAAGACAGGAAGCACTTAAGGTTAATGACTAGCTACTTAAGAGTCCTTAAGGATTAAGGACTCTAATCATAGTCATCAACTCTCTTTTCAAGAACTGCCCAACAATATTTGTTAATCCATCATGAGCAAATATCACAGAATTGAAGACTCTCTTCAAATTTGGAAGCAACCTCAAAGGTCAAATAATCTAACCCATATTAGAATAAGAAAGTGCTTTTCAGCCTCCTTGACAAGTGGCCATAGAGAATTTGCTTGAAGGCCTTTCATGGGGGATAAAAGAAGGATTAATTTCCTGTGGAGGAAGCTGCTTTCACTTGTATGTAGCTCCCATTGTGTGGAAGATTTTCCTTATATCAATCTGAATTCTGACTCTACAACTTCTATCCCTGGTCACTAGTTCTGCCATTGTAGTCAAGTGTTGTTCACCCATATCTGACTATTTGTGACCCCATTTGGTGTTTTCTTGGAAGAGATACTGGAGTGGTTTGTCGTTTCCTTTTCTTGGTCATTTTACAAACAAGGAAACTGAGACAAATAGGGTTAAATGAACTTATCCAGAATCATACAGCTAGGGGGTATCTGAGACCAGATTTGAACTCAGGAAGATGTCTTCCTGATTCAAGGCGCAGCACTCTATCCACTGTGCCACCTAACTGGTCCAGACCCTATTTGGAGTTTTCTTGTCAGATACTGGAGTGGTTTGCCATTTCCTTCTTGAGCTCATTTTATAGATGAGGAAATTGAGGCAAACAGGGTTAAGTTACATGTCTGGGGTCACACAGGTAGTAAATGTCTAAGGTCGTGTTTGAACTCAGGCCTTCCTGACTCCAGACCTGGAGCTCTATCTACTGGGCCACCTAGCTTCCCTAGTAGAAGCCAAGTTTAGTCCTCATTAAAGAAAACAGCCCTGCCACAAAGTGGATAGAGCACCAAGCCTGGAGTAAGGAAGATATCTTCCTGAGTTGAAACCTTATTAGCTGTGTGACTCTGGGTAAGTGACTTAACCCTGTTTGCCTCTGTGTCCTCATCTGTAGAATGAGTTAGAGAAGGAACAGGCAAACTACTGCAGTATCTCTGCCAAGAAAATCTTTAATGGGATTGGAAAGAGCAGGATATGAGTGAAAGGACTAAACAACAACAAGAATCATAACCCCTGTCTTCTCTTCTCCTAGCTAAACATCCCTAGTTCCTTTAATTAATCTTCAAGTGGTATGATCTCAGGGCCCTTCACCATCCTTATTGCCCTTTTTTTCGATATTTTCTAGCTCATTAATTAGCATTCTTCCCAAAATGTTGCTAGCCAGTTTATTCAGAGAGGAAAAAAGTGCAGCCTGGTTTTACTATGACAACATGTCCGGATCCTTCATTTGGTTACAAAACGTTTGTTTGCCTAAACAACCAAATCAAGATATTGAAATAACATTTTTGTTTGTTTTCATTTTTAGCTTTTCTGCTGCCATTTAGTTGACCTCTAAGGTCCCTTCAGGTTCTGAATATGTATTGATCCTCCACACCTGCCATGTCTCAGCCCACTTTCATGATGGATGAATTGAAGCTAAAAGCAGCAGATTCCCAGGTTATAGAATCAAATCCTCAATGGATGCAACCTGTTTCATTGCTCCAAACTATTCAAAACCATCACAGCTTTCAGTGTTTATATTAACCTTAATGTCCAGATACTTCATTAGTATTGAACTTAACATATTTCAGTATGGGATATAGAAATATATGAGCTCTGACTCTTTAATAAGACAAGGGTTTATTCATTTATATTCTGTACATATTTTAAGCCAGGCTTAATATATTATCATGTCATCATGATTCCTAAGAAGACTACACAACCTTGTCTATTGTTTACAAATTTGCTTGAGGTTGAATTAATTCTATCTACAGTCATGGTTTTCCAATTTGTAGTTTGGGTTAGGAGATATTACTTGTCTGGATGTCTCTCCTAGCAACTCATATTTATGTAGCATTTCATATTTACAAAAAACTTTTTTCATAATAATCTCATAAGATAGATACTATAAATACATTTTACCTACCTTATAGGCAAGGAAATTGGGGCACAAAGAAGTTACATCACTTGTTCATGATCATATAGGCAGTAGATATAGGAGCCAGTACTTGGCACGGTCTATTGTTCTTTATACTATATAATGTGGTTTTTCCGATATTATACCTCTGGTTGGATTTTTCTTTCCTTTGGCCCAGATCTGTGCTTTCAATATTGTATAGAACTCCTAATGTGGAAACTCCATCCACTTCATCTGTCATTTAGAATCTTTGAGTTCTCTGGGAGGAAACTGGGGTTAAGTGATTTGCAAATGGTCATAGAGTTTGTATGTGTTAACAGCAGGATTTGAAGCCAGGCTTTCTGGAATCCAGAGCTTAAATCTAGCCTCAAAAGCTTATTAGCTATGCAACCCTGGGTAAGTAACTTAATCCCTGAGTGCCCCCAGTCTCTCAAAGACTAAAAACAACCTTTAGTGGCTCTATATTGGTTCTAGGATAAAGAAGAAACTCCCCAGCCTGGAAACTACACATTCTGGCTGTGGTCTGTTTCTTGCTTTATCTCCTATCTTTTACACAAATTATGTAATAGAAACTGGATGACCTACTTTTCCCAAATTTGGCATTCTACCTCCTATTGTTCCACTATTTTAGGCATTCTACTAAGTTAAACTATCTTCTTTGGAGATTGATTTTGGTTTTGTTTCTGTTGTTTTTAATTCTATGATCTAAACTTTAGATTGATATGTGGAATGTAGGGGAAAATGAGAGGAAACAACTTCTATCATTCCTGCACATGGGCACAAATACTTTTTGTGGAAGGAGGGATGTCATGGGAAAGGGTGGTGTAAAGTTTAGACAGCAAAACTTCCAGCTCAATATGTCAGGAGTGAAATCTGGCAGCCAAAAAAGACTGCATTAGGAGAAGCATAGCTTCCAGTAATAAGACACTGAAGAGCCCTCTGACCTCTGCCCACTTCCTTAGTCAGACCATCTCTGGAATACTGCATGTAGTCTAACAGGTTGAGAAGGATATTGATAAACTGGAGAAAACTCTGAGGAGGATTATCAGGATAGTTAAAGACCTTCAGGCCATTCCATATGAGTATTTATTGAAGGAATTATAGGTTTAAGCATGAAGGGAAGAGACAGGGCATAAATAACTGCCAAGTGTTTGAAGAGTTCACTTGTCAAAGGGGGTTAGACTTATTCTACTGGCCTTCAGAAGGAAGAATCACTGGCAGATGTAGGTGGCAAATTTAGGGATGGTCAGATAAATAATAAAAACTAACAAAATCCCTTTTCCTAACAATGATCTGTACAAAAAAAAATGGAATGAATTTCCTCAAAAGATGATGAGTTCCCTGTCATTGGAAGATTTTAAACAGAGAGTGGATGATTGTTTGTCCAGTACACATTATAGAAAGGATTCTTTTTGGTTTTTGGTTGAACTAGATAATCTCTGAGGTCTCTTCCAATTTAAAATTCTTTGATTCTGAGATTCTGTGGTTCTAATATTCCTTGGATTCCTAAGCATGCTTTTCTAGAACAATCAATAAAAATGACAGAGTGGTTTCATTGCTTACTTTGGACCTTTGGTTGATTTTTACTTTACAGATCCGCTTTCACCTCAGTATTCAATTCTTATCTTAGCATATGTTCCAGTCTTTGACCCCTGAGTACTTTACCAAGCCTACGTCTTTCAATTCCCACATTTTCTGTCCTCCTTGATTCCCCCATGGTGTTTGCAGGACTCAGAATCATGGTCACAAACATAGGGTCAGATGCCTCAGGGAAGGCCTCAAGGATAGGGCAGGACAATGCTGAATAGCTCAATTGGAGTGAGGGTGCAATTTGATAGATTTCTATTTTCCTTATTATGTATGTATAAATACACACACACATATACATATACACACACATATACATAACTACATTATATTATATATTATATGTACTGTATAGATATAAGCATATATATGCATATATATACACATACAGAGAGAGATAAAGAGAGAGAGAGAGAGAGAGAGAGAGAGAGAGAGAGAGAGAGAGAGAGAGAGAGAGAGAGA